>NC_091460.1:22897131-23197131 GCF_027789765.1 Dendropsophus ebraccatus | reverse complement strand
AAAGCTCTATTACCGGTAATATGAATTAACGGCTTAATAGAGCTTCCTGTAATAATTAATAATTAATAAAACACATTTTGGTTGTAATAAAATTAATTTTGTTGTTCAATAATTTAATTTAAACGAATCCATACTTGTGCAATTAAATATACTGTAAAAAAAAAAAAATTATATATATATATATATATATATATATATATATATATATATATACATTTATTTATATATATATATTTATTTTAACAGTATATTTAATTGCACAGTGATGGAATCGTTTTAATTAAATTATTGAACAACAAAAGGGACTTTATTATAATGAAAATATGTTCTATTAATTAAATATATTAACCATTAGGGGAGTCGGCTTGGCATTATTGCCGATTTGCAGGCTATTTTTTTTTCACTATTTTTGCACTTTGATTTTTTCCACTTTTTTTTATTGTAATAGCTACTGCAACTATACGAAACTATACCCTATCACACTCCCACTACTGTAGCTACAATTATTCAGCTGTTATTGCAAGGTTCATTTTCGGTTCGGTTCGTCAGAACCCGAAGTTAAGGAAAGTTCGGGGGATCGAACCGAACTTTTCAAAAGTTCGCTCATTCCTAATTAAAACATTAAAAACAACATGATTGAATCATTCATAAATTATTTGAAAAGTATGTAAATTGAAAGATAAAAGTAAAAGTAACAGTAAATATAAAACTGCATAAGGAGTCATATACCAGTGGAATTAATTGCTGCTGGTAAATGAAGACAAGTAGTCCAAGTTCTGCTAGTGTTTAAAAGTTACTTGCAATTCGGGAGTATAACTCCCATCATGGTAGTCAGTGTAGACAAATTATAGGAATGTAGTCCCAAATCGGCAAATTCAAGAGAGAACAGCACAGGATCAGAACGTTCCGATGTATAGCAGTTATGTTGGTAACGTTTCTACCATCTCCATCCTATAATAAATAAAGTGTCTGCAATCTTACCACCTCATATGGCTGTTAATCAGGAGAGGGAACATCTATGTTTGGGTTCCATCCAGTAGGGGTATTGGTATATCCTGCAGGAAGCATGAGCATAAGTCCCTAGGTGTCCCTAAGATAGGTGCACCAATCTTCGCGGTAGACACCCTTATAAGGGCATCTCCTTCCCCATGCTACCCCTTTGCGAAGACCCTAGACTTAGCCTTGTATGGCTAGAGCCCATATTTAAGATCAACCCCAGACCCCATATAGTCAATCCAATAAGGAAAAAAGCAGCAATACATCAATCTTTTAGTCCGTTAATGTGGTTTATTCATTCAAAGTGCACTAGCAATGTGTATGAGTCTTTGTCAAGTCTGGTAAGGTTAGAGAATTGATGTCCAAGCGATTATCAGGCTCTAAGAGCTTCTGCTATAGTTTAATGTGTCATTCAACTATTTAGCTGGCATACATGTACAGTATATATCTAATATTGTACACCCCAGGACTGTACTGTGCATTCAGTACTGCGGTGGCATATTGATGCATTAGCTTAAACAGATACTTTATTTGTGTGTCATTACCTGAGTATTTATTGCAGAGCTCAAGTGCTATGGTGGACCCAAGGCCCCCCAAGACGTTTGATCCCCTTCTGTAGCCTTTTCTACCTGTACTGTCCCTTTAAGAGAAAAATAGGTCCTTTTAAGAGGGACCTGGGTCCTTTTAAGAGTTACCTGGGTCCCTTTAAGAGCGACCTGGGTCCCTCTAAGAGCGACCTGGGTCCCTTTAAGAGCGAAATGGGTCCCTTTAAGAGCGAAATTGGTCCCTTTAGATGTGAAATTGGTCCCTTTAAGATTAAAATTGGTCCCTTCAAGAGCGACCTGGGTCCCTTTTAAGAGCGACCTAAGTCCCTTTTAGAGCGACCTGGGTCCCTTTAGGAGCGACCTGGGTCTATTTAAGAGCAACCTGGGTCCCTTAAATGGACCCAGGTCGCTCTTAAAGGGATCCATGTAGCTCTTAAAGGGAAGCAACCCAAGTCGCTCTTAAAGGGACCCAAGTCACTCTTAAAGGGACGGGACCCAAGTCACTCTTAAAGGGACGGGACCCAAATCACTCTTAAAGGGACGGGACCCAAGTCACTCTTAAAGGGACAGGCCCCGAGTCACTCTTAAAGGGACGGGACCCAAGTTTCTCTTAAAAGGAAGTCACTGGTAAAGGGGCGCTCTTTTCAAGCACTGTATTTTCCTGGAAATGCAAATCTAGTTTACAACTTAATAAGCCTATTTGTTACATTTGCAAAGTGACAAGCAGTATCACATTTCACCAGAGCCGTGAATACAGTATATTTAATTGCACAAGTATGGATTCGTTTAACCCCTTAACGACATTGGGCGTAAACTTACGCCCTCGCACCCTGGTATTTAGCGCATCAGGGAGTAAATTTACGCCCAATGTTTCCCCGATCGCTGCGTGTTCGCACACAGCGATCGGGGAAGATGGCCTGCTATAAATCAAAGCAGGCCATCTTAGCTTCTCGGCTTACGATCGCACACAGCGATCGGGGAAGATGGCCTGCTATAAATCAAAGCAGGCCATCTTAGCTTCTCGGCTTACGATCGCCGCTATAGGCTGATCAATTCAGATCAGCCAATAGCGGTGATCGGAACCTTTCCGGGTCATCGGTCACCCGATGACGCGGAAAAAAATGGCGGTCGGTGCTGTCCGAGGACGGCACCGACCGCCATTACTGTAAAAAGTAATGGTGGTCACTGTCGGCCAGCCGTTCACGGCGATCGGGCCAGTGGCACGGCGATCAGAGTCAGGCAAAATAGTAAATACCTGCCCTGGACCCCTCAGCTAGGTAGCTGAGGGGTCCAGAGCAGGTATTTGTACATTACTCACCTGTCCCGGGGTCCTGATCGGCGTCTTCCGGGTTCGCAGCGTCCTCTGTCTTTCCTGCGTGTCTTCGTATCTTTCCGGCGGTCTCCGGCTATTTTCGGCTCCAGCCTCGGCTTTTTCCGTATTTTGCACTCTGTTGCCCTCTAGGGGCTGATATGTGTAATACACTTATCAGCAGCTACAGGGATGTTCAGAATGTAGAAAAAGTTTTGTTTTTTTTTTTCCAATTTTTTTTTTCTATTTTCCGCACCTTAACGCCGCTGAGTGTTGATCAGCATCGCACGAAAGTGCGCTGCTAATCAGCAACTCCTCCTTTTTGGTGTTGGGTGTTTTTTTTTTCTATATTCTACTGCCACGGTCTGCTGATAAGTGCCGCACATAAGTGCGGCATTTATCAGCAACTCCTTTGTTGGCGTAGGTTTTTTTTTTATACTTACTGTAAGAAAAAAACACGTGAAAAACACTACATTACACCACACTACATTGAATAAAGTTTGACACTACACCACTACATACCCCATATACCAATCCCCGTATAAAGATGACCCCCAGGGTGTTTTCGGCGTCAGAGGGATACGTTATTATTGCCTCCGACACCGAAACAGCCAGTGCGGATGAATGGGGGGGATCCTTCTTTCCTCCATTCATCCTTATCATCCTCATCATCCAGTGACGTGTCTGGGGGGTAGCGTAGTGTACGCTGCCCCCCAGACACGTCTTTTCTGCCAGTACCGTCCCAATAAGAGATGACGGTATGGTGTGAAATTCTACAAACTCTGTGAGTGTAATTCAGGGTACACTTACAGATTTCGGGTACGTGCACACTGCGGAATGGTGAAGAATAACCCTTCGTGCATTCCGCAGCTGGCACCCGCCAGCGGACTGATGCGGGCGCATGTCTCTACCCGTGTCATAGACTCCATTCTATGCACGGGCGGATTCCGTTGTCCATCCAAAGAATGAACACGTTGGACGGAGAGCGGAATCCGCCCGTGCATAGAATGGAGTCTATGACACGTGTGGAGACGTGCGCCTGCATCAGTCAGCCGGCGGGTGCCAACTGCGGAATGCATGAAGGGTTATCTGTCGCGATTCCGCAGTGTGCACGTACCCTTAGAGTGTATGTAGGAAGGGACACCCGAATGCAGCCCCCAGATGCCCCCAGATGCCCCCCCCCCATCCTCGGAATGAGTGGGAAGATCGTCCGGGAACTGATCTTCCCACTGCTGGATAAAGGTCAACACCTGTACGGGGATAACTTTTATACAAGCACCCCCTCTCCCGGTCCCTCGCTGCCCGAGCTACTGTAGCTTGCGGCACGATCCGAACATATCAGAAGTAGTAATAGAGCCCTAATATTTAGCAGCCATGGAACGGACCCAGCGCTTCTGGATGTGAGGGACCCCGTATCGCACCAGGACAACATTTTCCAGGTCACGTCCCCCACACTGGAGAAAGGGAGACCCCAGAAGAAGTGCAGAGTGTGGCGTAACCGGGGGATCAGGAAGGACACCATTTTCCAGTGTGACACCTGTCCTGATCACCCCGGCCTCTGCATACTGGATCGCTTCCAGGCGTACCACACGTCATTGGGGTTCTACATTATCTAAATTCTGTCCCTTATTCCTATTTCAGGGGTCACGTTGATCCAGGGATTATTCTGATCGCCATTATGGAGTCGGGAAGGAATTTTTCCCCTGTGATGAGGCTACTGTCGTCTGCCTCACGAGGGGTTTTTGCCTTCCTCTGGATCAACACAGGTTGAGTTTGATGGACACCTGTCATTTTCAACCTTATAAACTAATAATTGGCCTAATACCCCCAAATAAATTACAATTGTCCCTTTTTCCCAGCTAAGTAGGTATGGCCGCTATTCCCAATAGAGGATGCCATGATGCAATTACAAAGCCTCTGTGCTGCCAGGACAGTAAAAAAAAAACCACAAATGACCCCATTCTGGAAACTACACCCGATAAGGAATCTAACAAGGGGGGCAGCGGGGATATGGCCCCCTGGTAACGGCCACATTTGGGACGTGAAAATGAAAAAAAATTGTATTTTTTATTTTCTCGGCACATGTTCTACGTAAGTGCCCGTCACAAGTGGGGTCCATATCCTCACTGCACCCCTTGTTAGATTCCTTATGGGTTGTAGTTTCCAGAATGGGGTCACTTGCCGGGGTTTCTACTGACCTGGCAGCACAGGAGCTTTGTAATTGCGACATGGCCTCCATCCTCCATTCCAGCCTCTAAATGGCGCTCTGTCCCTTTGGTGGCGTGCCCTGTGCCCATATGGCACATAATGCCCACATGTGGGGTATTTTCGTACTCAGGGGAAACTACCCTACACGTTTTGTGTTCATTTTCTTTTTTAACCCCTTGTGGAAATGGAAAAAATCAGGGCTAGACCAACATTTAGTGTAATTTTTGAAAATTTTTTACTCTAAATCATTAATATTGTCATGATTTTTTCATTTTCACAAGGGGCTAAAAGATAAAAAACAAAACACTATATGTGTAGAGCAATTTCCCCTGAGTACGTAAATACCCCACATGTGGACATAAAGCGCCATGCGGGTGCAGGGTAAGCCTCCAAAGGTAAGGTGCGCCATTTGGTTTTTTGAGGCTGGATTTGGCTGGAATGGATTTCGAGGGGCCATGTTGCATTTAAAAGGCCCCTGTGTTGCCAAGACAGTTGAAACCCCCCATAAGTGACCCCATTATGGAAACTAAACGCCTCAAGGAATGTAATAAGGGGTGTAGTGAGCATATGGACCCCACTGGTGACGGGCACAAATGTGGAACAATGTGGCGTGAAAATGAAATATTACATTTTTTACACTATAATGTTGGTTTAGCCTTGAATTTATCATTTTTACAAGGGATTAAAAGAGGGGGGAAAAAACAAAATGTGTAGAGCAATTTCCCCCGTGTCCGTAAATACCCCACATGTGGACATAAAGCGCCATGTGGGCGCAAGGCAAGCCTCCGAAGGGAAGGAGCGCCATTTGGATTTTGGAGGTTGGATTTGGCTAGAATAGATGATGAACGCCATGTCGCATTTACAGAGCCCTTGTGCTGCCAAAACACTGGAAACCCCCCACAAGTGACCCCATTATGGAAACTGCACCCCTCAGGGAATCTAACAAGGGGTGCAGTGAGGATATGGACCCCTTGATGACGGCCACATTTGTGCCATGAAAGTGAAAAAATGAAATTTTTTACTTTTACGTCACATTGTTCATTTGTGCCCGTCACCAGTGGGGTCCATATGCTCACTGCCCCCCTTGTTAGATTCCTTGAGGGGTGTAGTTTACAGAATGGGGTCACTTGTGGGGGGTTTCCAGTGTCTTGGCAGCACGAGGGCTCTGTAAATGCGACATGGCCCTTGAAATCCTTTCCAGTGAAATTCAGCTTCCAAAAGCCAATTGGCGCTCCTTCCCTTTGGAGGCTCGTCCTGCGCCCCCTTAGCACTTTATGGCCACATGTGGGGTATTTCCGTACTCGGGAGAAACTGCGCTACACATTTTGTGTCTTTTTTTTCCTCTTATCCCTTTAAGAAAATGAAAAATTGAAGGCTAGAACAACGATTTAGTGTAAAATATAAATTTTTCTTTTTTCACGCCATATTGTTCGGAAAATCTGTAAAGCACCTGTGGGATCCAAATGCTCACTGCACCCCTTGTTACATTCCTTGAGGGGTGTAGTTTTCTAAATGGTGTCCCTTTAGGGCTGTTTTTTAGGTTTTGGCACCCCAGAGCCTCTGCCAACCTGAAGTGGTACAGTCAGATATGACCAAATATAACGGAGGCGTTGAAATTCACTAGGCGCTCCTTTGTATCTGAGGCTTTTCGTTGCGTCAAATAGCACAATAGGGCCACATATGGGGTATTTCTATAAACTGCAGAAACGGGGCAATAATTATTGGGGTGCATTTCTCTGGTAATAGGTTTATAATTATGAAAAATATTGGATTACAATAAAATCTCTGCACAGAAAATTAAAATTTTCAAATTTCTTACACACTTAGCTTTTATTTTTGTGACTCCCCTAAAGGGTTAAAACACTTTCTGGATATGCTCTTGCAGAGTGGGGGGGGGGGTGCAGTTTCTGAAATGGGGTGCTTTGTGGGGCTTTCTAACACACTGTCCCCTCAAATACACTTTAACCTGAACAGGTCCCTAAAAATATCTGATTTTGAAATTTTACAGAAAATTTGGAAATTTGCTGCTAATGTTTTAAGCTTCCTATTGTCTAAAAAAAATGAAAGATTGTTTAATAAATGCCGCCAACATAAAGAAGAAATGTTGCTAATGCTATTTATTATATAATTTATGTGGTATAACCACTTTCTGTATACGCAAAAAAGTTTCAAAGTTGGAAAAATGCATTTTTTCACATTTATTCACATTTTTTTTTTTTTTTTTTTTCATAAAGATTCGTTATGAGTATCGACTCCAATTTACCAGAAATGTAAAGTGCAATATTTCACGAGAAAACAGTCTCAGAATCAGCCGGATAGGTAAAAGCATCCCGAAGTTATTAATGAATAAAGTTGCACTGGTCATATTCATAAAATTTGTCTCTGTCATTAAGGCCATTTCAGGCTCTGTCCTCAAGGGGTTAAATTAAATTAGTGAACAACAAAATTAATTTTATTACAACAAAATGTGTTTTATTAATTATATATTATTAATACAGGAAGCTCTTTAAGCCGTTAATTCATAATGCCAGTAAAAGAACAAACTTTAATAATCAATACTTTACTTTAATTAAAACATCAAATGTTTCTTCTAATTATGTTATCACAATAGCATTATTAGAAGAAACATTTTGAATTATATGTGCGCTCATCTGATTGGCTGATCGGCTAAGTGCACATATAATGAGCCGGTCCGCAGCACAGTGACTTCATTGTGCCGCGGACCGGCGAAGAGGCAACATGGGGACATCGGATGGTGAGTATAAAGCTCTCCCCCCCCCCCCCAGCACTGCACCCATCCCAGCAAGAAAGGGGGTCACTTAACCCCTTCCTTGCTGGTATGGGTGCAGTCTGACATCAGTGTGGCCCCCAAGGGGTTAAGGGGGATGCAATGCATCCTCCCTTAACCCCTTGGGGGCCAGACTGTAAGCAGCGATCTGTAAAGATGCTGCATACTGTAAGGAGCACAACACCGCTCACAATGATGGGCGTTGTGCTCCTGTTTGTGTGTTTTCTTTGTGTGTTTCTCCCTTTTTGTTTTTCAGATATCGGTATCCAGTGGATTACGTCGGATTCGGTGGACTACAATGATGACCAGCGGTTGTTTGGATTTTTTTTTTATAAAATGGTCAATGAGGGGTGTGGGGGTGTTTTTATTTGAATAATTTTTTTTTTTACTTGTGTCTTATCTTTATTTCTTTACTTTATAGACTTAGTAGTGGAAGCCGTCTAATAGACGGAATCCATTACTAAGTTGGGGCCTAGTGTTAGCCGGTATAAAATGGCTAACACTAACCCCCCATTATTACCCCAGTACCCAATGCCACCAGGGCTACTGGGAAGAGCCAAAATTGGCGCTCCTGGACTGGGGCGGCAGCAGGCTGGTAAGATTTAGGCTGGGGAGAGCCTAAACCAATGGCTCTTCCCACCCTGGTGTTACCAGGCTGCTGTTGCTTGGTTTTTAACTGGGCTGGTTATAAAAATAGGGGGAACCCTACGCGTTTTTTAAAAATTATTTATTTATAAAAAATAAAAAAAAACGAGTAGGGTTCCCTCTATTTTCATAACCAGACGGGTTAAAAACCAAGCAACAGCAGCCTGGTAACACCAGGGTGGGAAGAGCCATTGGTTTAGGCCCTCCCCAGCCTAAATATTACCAGCCTTCTGCCGCCTCAGTCCAGGAGTGCCAATTTTGAGGCTCTGGGACCACTGGCACCCGGCTCTTCCCAGTACCCCTGGTGGCATTGGGTACTGGGGTAATAATGGGGGGGTTAGTGTTAGCCATTTTATACCGGCTAACACTAGGCCCCGACTTAGTAATGGATTCCGTCTATTAGACGGCTTCCACTACTAAGTCTATAAAGTAAATAAATAAAGACAAGACAGAAGTGATTTTTTTTTTATTCAAATAAAAACACCCCCACACCCCTCATTG
Source organism: Dendropsophus ebraccatus (assembly GCF_027789765.1). Classification (NCBI taxonomy): domain Eukaryota; kingdom Metazoa; phylum Chordata; class Amphibia; order Anura; family Hylidae; genus Dendropsophus; species Dendropsophus ebraccatus. Next base: position 23,188,139 of record NC_091460.1, on the reverse strand, counting down.
ACCATTTAATTTAAAAAAAAATCCAAACAACCGCTGGTCATCGTCATAGTCCATTGAATCCGACGTAATCCACTGGATACCGATATCCGATCAGCCAATCAGCTGAGCGCACATATAATTCAAAATGTTTCTTCTAATAATGCTATTGTGATAACATAATTAGAAGAAACATTTGATGTTTTAATTAAAGTAAAGTATTGATTATTACAGTTTGTTCTTTTACCGGCATTATGAATTAACGGCTTAAAGAGCTTCCTGTAATAATTAATATTTAATTAATAAAACACATTTTCGTTGTAATAAAATTAGTTTCGTTGTTCAATAATTTTATTTAAACAAATCCATCATTGTGCAATTAAATATACTGTAAAAAAATAAATAAATAAATATATATATATATATATATATATATATATATATTTTTTTTTTTTTTTTTTTTTTTTTTACGGTATACTTAATTGCACAATGATGGATTTGTTTAAATTAAATTATTGAACAACGAAACTAATTTTATTACAACGAAAATGTGTTTTATTAATTAAATATTAATTATTACAGGAAGCTCTTTAAGCCGTTAATTCATAATGCCGGTAAAAGAACAAACTGTAATAATCAATACTTTACTTTAATTAAAACATCAAATGTTTCTTCTAATTATGTTATCACAATAGCATTATTAGAAGAAACATTTTGGATTATATGTGCGCTCAGCTGATTGGCTGATCGGATATCGGTATCCAGTGGATTACGTCGGATTCATATTTATATATTTATTTATTTTGACAGTATATTTAATTGTACAATGATGGATTCATTTTAATTAAATTATTGAACAACAAAAGTGACTTTATTACAACGAAAATGTGTTTTATTAATTAAATATATTAACCATTAGGGGAGTCGGCATTACTGCAGAGGATCGCTAACCCCGTAATGCCGATTCCTCTAATACTGTTTTCCTGCTTTCCCAGATACATCCAGAGGTGTTTGCATTACTTTCTAAAGATGTCTTGGAGTAGGATGTCTTTGATTTCATTTGTTATTTTTATTTTAACCAGATTCGTTACAAACTTTCTCAAAGTTCGGTTCGGTGATGAACCGAACTTTTTGCAAAGTTCCTAACAAATCTGGTTCGTTACGGTTCGGTTCGCTCATCCCTACTTCTAATCATCAATAAATATATAATAATTGAAATCATGGCTGCTAATTAACATGAACATTATTCCAATTACCTGAATTCTAGATCGTTTTTGTGCCACAAGACTGGAATTACGATCTTGGTATCTTGACAGAACTAATACTGTGTCCCAAACTTCTGTTATACTTTCTTTATTGATCTTATGATTTCAGTTCTGGTGAAATGTTTTTCCTCTCTTCATAGCCTTTAGTCTGTCTCCTATTCACCTCAGCAAAACATTTCCCTTCTGCTGATACCGGACGACTCTCAATAAAGTTACAACTCCACATCTAATTTTCTCTGTATATATCACTTTTATTTACATAAATCACAAATCAATTCATACCTATTATTTATCCATTTAGTTTTTTTTTCCTAATTTGCTTAATAAATTCATTCATCAACATCATTTTTTTCACTTCGTTACATCATTGCACATTCATTCATTCTGTTATTACTAAAAACCGGCTATTATGTTAACTACAGATCTATCCATCTATCCATTCATTCTATCATTCATTCATCCATATTTACCCATCCAATTACCTGTCCATTTACTTATTCACATATACATTCACTTATTCATCAATTCATTTACCCCTAATACAAAACAGTCCCATTTCGATCTTGCCAACTCAGTTCACACTGATAGTTGTTATAAGCCCTTCTGTTCACCACTCAATTCTCTTCCCTGTGAAAAGTCTGTTAAAGGTGCAATTAAGTATACAGCGCTGTCCTCTAGACGATACTGTTGCAGCAGTCTGTGCTGCTTGTGGCGGACTGCAAGTCACAGCAAGTCTTGTTAAAAAGTAGCGCAGGAATTACTTGCTGGTTACACTAGGGGAGGTACAGTCATCTGTGTGCCCACTGGCCCTTCTCACCACTCTTGTAGTCCTGATTGCAGCTGAAGTCCCGCCCCCCCCCCCACTCCGTTCTGTAGCGTGTCTCCCGATGTCTCTCTCCTCCTAGGATATGCGTTGGGTCCGTGCTGGGTCCTGCTGCCGATAATTCCAATGTGAGATGTATATTGCCCGGCACAGCCAGCACAATTTGGCTATATATATATATATATATATATATATATATATACAGTATATATATATATATATATATATATATATATATATATATATATATGCGAGTTCCATCTGCTACGGATGGTTGCACTATATGATTCTATACTGTATGTAAGTGAGTTCTATTTGCGGCAAATGTTTTTAATATATGAAATTAGCAATTTTAGACGTTGTTTTATTGTTTATATGTTTTTAATTGTGTTTTTATTTTTCTGGAATTTAGCTACATATTAACCTCTTAAGGACCCATGACGTACCGGTACTTCATGGATCACTGTCACTTAAGGACCCATGACTTACCGGTACGCCGGCCCTTTAAACGGGCGCCGCGCTAAATCGTGCGGCTCCGGTAAAGATGGCTGCTGATTCTATCAGCAGCCATCTTCATGTGTCACATAGGGGGCAATTTCCCTGCTTCCCATGACGACGATCGCTGTGATTGGCAGATGATTTGTCATCTGCCAATCACAGCGATTTGCTGTATTTCCGGGACCGGACCCCGGCACAGAGCTGTGATTGGTGCTGCCCAAGACAACACCAACCACAGCAGTGCCTAGGCATCACCTGCCCTTAGATCCGGCCCCACGATTGCCCGTGATTGGCCGGCTGCCGCCAGCCAAACAATCACGGGCGATCCACACTACTTCCCCATCATCACCTTCTCTGCTTGCTAAGAATGTGGGGCAGAGAAGGTGATGATGGGGGTGGTGAGTCCTATGCCCGGTACGGTTCTGGAGTTTGCCGGGCGCCGGGTGCCTCCTCCCCCTGTGCTGCATCCTCCTCCGGTAACAGGGAGATGATAATGTATCCCCCTGTTACCGGAGGAGGAGGCAGCTCGGGGGGAGGAAGCACCCGGCACACTCCAGGACCGTACCGGGTGCTTCCTCTTCCTTCCCCCCCGTGCTGCATCGCCTCCCCCAATCCCCCCCCCGGATACCTCCTCCGGTGACCTCCGGCGTTCTCCTGCCAGCTCCCCTACCCGGCAGCCCTCCCTCCCCTCTGTCCAGGCAGCGCCCCCCCCCCCCCCTGTCCAGGCAGCCCCCCCCCCCCCTGTCCTGCCAGCCCCGTCCGTCCTTCCACCCCCTTCCGTCCTGCCAGCCCCCTCAGTCCTGCCACTTCCCTCCGTACTGTCAGCCCCCCCTCCGTACTGTCAGCCCCCCCCCCTCCGACCTGCCAGCCCCCCCTCCGTACTCCCAGCCCCCCCTCTGTCCTTCCAACCCCCTCCATCCTTCCACCCCCCTCCGTCCTGCCAGCCCCCCTCAGTCCTGCCACCCCCCTCCGTCCTGCCAGCCCCCCTCAGTCCTGCCACCCCCCTCCGTACTGTCAGCCCCCCCTCCGTCCTCCAACCCCCTCCATCCTTCCACCCCCCTCCGACTTGCCAGCCCCCCTCAGTCCTGCCACCCACCTCCGTCCTGCCACCCCCCTCCGTCCTGCCAGCCCTCCCTCAGTCCTGCCAGCCCCCCTCAGTCCTGCCAGCCCCCCCTCCGTCCTGCCACCCCCCTCCATCCTGCCAGCCCCCCCTCAGTCCTGCCACCCCCTCCGTCCTGCCAGCCCCTCTCTCCTCCCACCCTCTCCTCTTAACCTCTCCTCCGTCCTGCCACCCTCTTCTCTTACCCTCTCCCCTCCGTCCTGCAAGCCCCCTCCATCCTGCCACCCCCCCTCCGTCCTGCCAGCCCCCCCTCAGTCCTGCCACCCCCCTCCGTCCTGCCAGCCCCTCCTTACTCCCACCCTCTCCTCTTACCCTCTCCCCTCCGTCCTGCCACCCTCTCCTCTTATCCTCTCCCCTCCGTTCTGCCGCCCCTCTCCCCTCCCCTACCACCCTCCCCTCTTACCCTCTCTGCTGCCACGCTCCCCTCTTACCCTCTCTCCACTGCCACCCTCTCCTCCTACCCTCTCTGCTCTCCCCTCCATCCTGCCGCCCCTCTCCCCTCCCCTGCCACCCTCTCCTCTTACCCTCTCCGCTGCCACCCTCCCCTCTTAAAAAAAACACACGAATAAAATTTACATGTGTAAAAGCATAACACTTACACACCCCTCTAAGGATGCCTTCAAACACACCGGATCCGCAGGGGATTTCACGCCGCGGATTTGCAGCGAAATCCGCTGCGGATCCAGCGCCAGTGCATCCCTATGAGAATACATACACGCAGTAGGAATGACATCCCACTGCGTGTATGTAAGTTAACCCCCTGCTGGCTGGAGCATACATCACCTCCTCCCCGCTCTAGTTTGCTTAGGGGGTTCTCAGCAGGACATCCCGCTCAGCCAAATCAGTGGCTGCGGCGGGGCAGCTCACTGATTGGCTGCGCGGGATGAGCAGACGCCGGGAGCCCCAAAGCAAGCCGGAGCGGGGAGGAGGCAAAGTATGCTCCGGCCAGCGGGTGTTAACTTACATATAGGCAGAGGGATGTCAATCATAGGGATGCACTGACGCTGGATTCCCAGTGTGCGGATCCGGTGTGTGTGAAGGCATCCTAAAGAAAAAAAATTGGCCCACAGGTTGTTCTTGGCTGAAGATGCATCCGCCTGGATTGCCTCCGATACTAAGACAACCAGTGAGGGAGAAGAGGAAGATCCCTCGTTCCCTCTTCCTTCCTCTTCTTCCTCATCGTCATCACCATTTAGTGATGACAAGCCCCCAAGCGCTGCCCCAGGACTAGGCCCCAGGAAGCCCCACAAGCTCCCTCAAGTGACCCCACCCCGTACAAACCACAGATTTCTGAGTTCGTTGGGGTCACTTGTGGGGGGTTTCCTCTGTTTTGGCAGCACGGGGGCTCTGAGAGGCCTTTGTCCTCCATTCTGGCCAAATCCAGCTTCCAAAATCCAAATAGCGCTCCTTCCCTTTGGAGGCTTTCCGTGCAGTTACTTTGCACTTTGTGTCCCCACGTGGGGTACTCTTGTAATCAGGGGAAATTGCACTACATAATTAGGCGTTTATTTTTTCTTTTAACCCCTTGTGAGCATGAAAAATTAAAATTTACACCAATGTTTTAGTGTAAAAAAATTAATTTTTCATTTTCACAGCACATTGTTCCACATTTGTGCCTGTCACCAGTGGGGTCCATATGCTCACTATACCCCTTGTTACATTCCTTTAGGGGTGTAGTTTCCATAATAAGGTCATTTGTGGGAAGTTTCCAATGTTTTGGCAGCACGGGCACTCTGCGAACCCGACATTGCCTTCGTCCTCCATTCGAGCCTCTAAATGGCGCTCTGTCCCTTTGGTGGCTTGCCCTATGCCCACATGGCACATTATGTCCACATGTGGGGTATTATCGTACTCAGGGGAAATTACCCTTCACGTTTTGTGTTTATTTTCTCTTTTAACCCCTTGTGGAAATGAAAAAAATCAAGGCTAGACCAACATTTAGTGTAATTTTTTTTTTTTTTACACTAAATCATTGATCTAGTCTTTATTTTTTCATTTTCACAAGGGGTTAAAAGATAAAAAAACAAAACATAAAATGTGTAGAACAATTTAAAGCACATAAAGCACCATGCGGGTGCAGGGTAAGCCTCCGAAGGGAAGGAGCGCCATTTGGCTAGAATAAATGGTGAATGCCATGTCGCATTTACAAAGGCCCTGTGTTGCCAAGACATTGAAAACCCCCCAGAAGTGACCCCATTCTGGAAACTACACCCCTAAAGGAATCTAATAAGGGGTGCAGTGAGGATATGGACCCCTCGATGACGGGCACATTTGTGCTGTGAAAAAGTCACATTGTTCCACATTTGTGCCTGTCACCAGTGGGGTCCATATGCTCACTACACCCCTTGTTAGATTCCATGAGGGGTGTAGTTTCCAGAATGGGGTCACTTGTGGGGGTTTACCACTGTCCTGGCAGCATAGGGTCTTTGTAAATGCGACATGGCCCTTGAAATCCATTCCAGCCAAATTTAGCCTCCAAAAGCCAAAATTGCGCTCCTTCCCTTCAGAGGCTCGTCTTGCGGCCGCATGGTGCTTTATGTCCACATTTGGGGTATTTTCGTACTAGGGACAAACTGCTCTACATGTTTTGTGTTTTTTATTCTCTTTTAAACCCTTGTGTAAAAGAAAAATTCACGGCTAGGCCAATGTTTAAGTGTAAAAAATTTAATTTTTACACAACATCATTGATCTAGTTTTGACGTTTCTCATTTGCACAAGGGGTTAAAAGAGAAGAAACAAAACAAAACATGTAGAGAAATTTCCCCCGAGTACAGAAATACCCAACATGTGGACTTAAGGCGCTATTCAGCCGCAAGACGAGCCTCCAATGGGAAGGAGCGCCATTTAGCTTTTTGGGGCTGGATTTGGGTAGAATGGATTTCGAGGGCCATGTTGAATTTAAAAACTCCCTGTGCTGCCAAGGCAGTAAAAGCCCCCACAAGTGGCCCCATTCTGGAAACTACACCCCTCAAGGAATGTAACAAGTGGTGTATTGAGCATATGGACCCCACTGGTGACGGGCACAAATGTGGAACAATGTGGTGTGAAAATGAAATATTACATTTTTTACACTATAATGTTGGTTTAGCCTTGAATTTATCATTTTCACAAGGGGTTAAAAGAGAAAAAAAATGCATAAAATGTGTAGAGCTATTTCCCCCGAGTCCGTAAATACCCCACAAAAGGACATAAAGCGCCATGTGGGCGCAGGGCAAGCCTCCAAAGAGAAAGAGCGCAAATTGGCTTTTGGAGGCTGGATTTGGCCAGAATGGATGATGAACGCCATATCGCATTTACAGAGCCCTCGTGCTGCCAAAACACTGGAAACCCCCCACAAGTGACCCCATTATGGAAACTACACCTCTCATGGAATCTAACAAGGGGTGCAGTGAGGATATGGACCCCTTGATGATGGCCACATTTGTGCCTTGAAAGTGAAAACCTTGAAATTTTTCACTTTCACGTCACATTGTTCCACATTTGTGCCCGTCACCAGTGGGGTCCATATGCTCACTGCACCCCTTGCTAGATTCTTTGAGGGGTGTAGTTTCCAGAATGGGATCATTTGTGGGGGTTTCCAGTGTTTTGGTAGCACAAGGTCTCTGTAAATGCGACATGGCCCTTGAAATCCATTCCAGTGAAATTCAGCTTCCAAAGGCCAATTGACACTCCTTCCCTTTGGAGGCTCGTCCTGCGCCCACTTGGCACTTTATGCCCACATGTGGGGTATTTCCGTCCGTACTCGGGAGAAACTGCGCTACATGTTTTGTGGTTTTTTTTTTTTTTTTTTAACTTTTATACCTTTGTGGAAATAAAAAAATGAAGGCTAGAACAACGTTTGAGTATAAAAAATTTATTTTTATTTTTTCACGCCACATTGTTCTGAAAATCTGTGAAGCACCTGTGGGGTCCAGATGCTCACTGCACCCCTTGTTACATTCCTCGAGGGGTGTAGTTTTCAAAATGGTGTCCCTTTAGGGGTGTTTTTTTATGTTTTGGCACCCCAGAGCCCCTGCCAACCTAAAGTGGTACAGTCAAAAGTGACCAAATATAACGGAGGCGTTGAAATTCACTGAGCGCTCCTTTATATCTGAGGCTTGTGATTGCGCCAACAATGCATTAGGGCCACATATGTAGTATTTCTATAAACTGCAGAAACGGGGCAATCAATATTGGGGAGCATTTCTCTGGTAATAGGTTTATAATTATGAAAGATATTGGATTACAAGAAAATCTCTGCACACAAAATTAAAATTTTCTAATTTCTTACACACTTAGCTTTTATTTCTGTGACTCCCCTAAAGGGTTAAAAAAAAAAACTTTCTGGATGTGCTTTTGCAGAGATTGGGGGGTGCAGTTTCTAAAATAGGGTGCTTTGTGGGGCTTTCTAACATACAGTCCCCTCAAATACACTTTGAGGCCATGTTCACACTACGTAAATCTCCGGACATAGCATGTTCCGTGAATAAGCGGCCAGAAACTTATGTAGTTTACGTACAATGGAAAGTATACGATCTACGGACGCTCAGTTCACACTACGTACGAACGTAAGAAATAAGCCAGACCGTTGTTTAAAGACGAAAATGCCGTAACTTACGCCCGTAGCGTAACATGCGGTCCCGTACGTAGTGGTGATTTCTTCTTTTTTCCAGCTTTTTGTGCCAATCCAAAAGGTTCTGTGGGGTGTCCGGGGCTAGGTGAAGATTTACAAGTAAAAGACCGCTGTCAGATCGCTACGTAGGGCGCTCGGGAAGCGTAAGTAGACAGCGGGCGAAAGTTCGCACTCCGTACGTAGCCGGCCGCAAGTAGCGTAAATCTCCGTCCAGAGTTTAACGCGTATATGTTCGGCCGCGGAAATATGCGGCCGGACATATACACAGTGTGAACATAGCCCCAACCTGAACAGGTCCCTAAAAATATCTGATTTTGAAATTTTACTGAAAATTTGGAAATTTGCTGCTTATGTTTTAATCTTTCTACTGTCTAAAAAAAATGAAAGAAAGTTTAATAAATGCCGCCAACATAAAGTAGACATGTTGCTAATGCTATTTAATATATAATTTATGTGGCATAACCATTTTCTGTATAAGCAGAAAGTTTCAAAGTTGGAAAAATGCATTTTTTCACAATTTTCCACGTTATTTTGGATTTTTTCATAAAGATTCGTTATAAGTATCGACTCCAATTTACCAGAAATTTAAAGTACAATATGTAACGAGAAAGCAATCTCAGAATCAGCCGAATTGGTAAAAGCACTCCCAAGTTATTAATGAATAAAACCCCGAAACAGCTGTCTGTGGATGGATACCTTGCTGAGGTGGTTTCCTTGAATGGAGAACGCTTTGGCTTGGTTGTTCCTTCCCGGAGGGAAGGTCTGGCTAGTTCACTGACGTCGAGACATGTGATGGTGTCTCTGCAGTGTTCTTTTGCACATTAATGAATAAAGTGACACAGGTCATATTCATAAAATTTGCCTTGGTCCTTAAGGCCATTTCAGGCCCGGTCCTTAAGGGGTTAAATAATCAATTGTATTCCACATTATGTGTCTGACTATATCAGAACTACATTCACACTATTCCACCGACTTCTACAGAGCCTACTTATTTTACACATTTATTTATATATTTATTTTTTTTTACTAACAGTATATTTAATTGCAAAACACTTGATTCGTTTTAATTAAGCTATTGAACGAGGAAAATAGCTTTTTTTAGAACGAAAATTTGTTTTATTAATTAAATATTAACCATTACTTGATGCGGTATTATTGCAGGGAATCGCTAACCCCGGTAATACCGATTCCTGTAATACTGTTTCCCTGCTTTCCCAGATGCATTCCAGAGGTGTTTGCATCACTTTCTAAAGATGTCTTTGACTTGTCTATTCTGTGATTTTATATGTTATTGTTATTTTAACCAGATTCGTTACAAACTTTTTGCAAAGTTTGTAACGAATCTAGTTCGTTACAGTTCGGTTCGCTCATCCCTAATCAAAACGGATTTTCCGTTTTTTTTTTAACATATACAAAAACGTAGCTGACCCCACTTTTGGGTCCGTTAAAAAAAAACGGATCCATTACTTTTCTTACAATGGAAGTCAATGTAAAAACTAATGCACACAAATGCATCAGTTTTTTTTTCCCATCTGTTTTTTTGCAAAAAACTGGATGAAAAAAGGGATTGCAAAAACATAGTGTGAACGCAGCCTTAGGCTGTGGTCATGTTTTGTATTTTGGTCATCTGTAGTATATATGGCCCTTGTTTTGTCTTATTCCAGGCAAAAGGAGCCTGTGGCCCTGGAAAATGCCTGGAAAGTGCCTATGGCTGTATCAATGTTTTCCTCACATTTTTCAGGTGGTTCTCGGGTGGTAATCTTCCCTCTGAAAGGTACGAGTGCAGATCAGTTTTGCTTCATATGAAGCAAAACTGATCTGCTTCACTAATATCTACTCAGCATTATACAGATCAGATCATATGTGTTATTACTTACCCAACACACACAAATGTTTTAAGATCATGTTTTGTGAGTCTCCAGCTTCCTACACTGCAATGAACAGTGAAGATCCCTCCTATAATGAAGTCTCCTTCCTGAGAATATTTGTACTCAAAGGTGTAATTCTTCATTACCAGATCACATTGAGCTGCAGGGTCCTGGATCTCAGCAATACAGAAGGTCACACAGAGAACCAATATCAGTAACATCATGTCCAGGAGAAGAAGAGGCTTGTGTTCCCTCCAATGTCCCATCAGATGTATCAGCAGCAGCAGCACAGGGATGTAAGGAGTCATTCAGCAATGCTGAGAAGCTTGTAGCAGGGAGAGGTTTATATAACCAGTTATAATGTATTTCAACTTGGAAATAAAATATAGATCTGTTTAAGCCTTACTGTATCAGAACCACCGGGGATGCACCTAAAGACGACTTTAGATTTTGAAGAAACTGATTTTTATCTGATTTTAAACTCAAAAATAAACTGGCAAATCTTTAGAATGAAACATGAAAAGTTATTGTAAAGACAATTTCTTAACACCAATCATACTTGGTAGAGATGAGCGAAGCAGTCCAAAATTTGTTTCACGAGGTTCAAGAATATTGGGTGGGATTTGCGAATGATAATGAAATCTAATTAAAACAGCCAAATTATAGTAGCTACAATAGTGGGACTATTACAGAGTAATGTTTTGTTCAACAGCTGTTGTTCTCATAGGAAAGGAACTACCTGTAGTCTGAACAATGGCTTAATTCTCTGCCCAGGTTTATTCATCAGCCAAACCCATGTCTCTGTTGTTGTAGTCTGGCAACTTCAGGTTTAAGCTCTTTTTGTCTTTGGTGGCTGACAGGTCTGCTGTCCTTTCAGCTATCACTTGTGCAGTTGTGTATTCTGTGAGATCAGGAGATCATTCTCATGGTGTCTTTACACAGAGAGATTTATCTGACATTTTTTAAGTTAAAGTCAGGAACAGACTATAAACAGAGATGTCTCCTCTTTTAAAATTTATTCCTGGCTTTGGCTTCAAAAATCTGCCAGATAAATCTGTCTGTGCAAAGGCACCACCATAATGGAGTCAAGTCTGGACTCCTGATCCAATAACAATAGTTGTCATGTATGCCATGGCCTGGGTTGCTGTTATTGATGTTGGAGGCCTGCTGGTAGATTCTGGTGTTTTGGAGGCTACTCATGGTGGCCAGGAGCGGTAACACCCACCCAAGGACGGCAACCAGACCTTGGTTTGGATAGGTGTGAGGTGCAGAGTGTAGGTGCAGGTGCGACAGTAATGATGACAGAGTTCCACTTTAAGCAATTGGTAAATTTTACTTGAAAAAGGTATATTAGTGCAAACAGTTACTAACAATGCTCATGTACTTAGTGAAAAGATAGTCAATAACAATTCTTCAAAAGGTAGATAGATAAGTTTATAGCAGGAAACAACAACAGGAGATCGGAGGGCCCTTGTCTCATGTACTTTGTACTCAGCAAAGATGTGGTGAAGTGATGCAAAGTGTTTGAAGAAGTCCTCATACCCACATCTAGTTATCTCACCTAACTGCTTTCTGCCCCACAGTGTTGGGTGACCCGTCCTTTGGGGTAGTATGAGTCCCAGGTCTCTGCTCTGGGTGAAGCTGGTTAGTAGTGTCCTTTCTACAAAGCTGAGCGCTTGTCAGTAGAGAACGGCTGAACTTGCACTGTACTCTACTGTATGATCAGTCTTGAGCTTGTCCATCCCTTTTTAGGCAAGGCTGAGATCTCTAGCAGTCGATGGTGGTTGGACAGCTAATGTAGTGAAAACAGGTCTACTCTCCTCTCTGTCTGGAACAAGACTGAATATCTCCAAAAAGCGTAAACTACAGATTGTGTGTGTGTGTGTGTGTGTGTGCGCGCACGTGGGGGGGGGGGGGGGGGGTGTATGGCAGTATTATTTAGTCACAGTATGGCTGTATTGGTCAGGTCAGGAGTGGCGGTGTTAAATATGATGCCTGAAGCTATTACCTACCAATCTACCAATCCTATGGTGGGAATTCCATCAGACAATATGTAGACTGCTCTAATTATCAAAATCGCAATGCTTATTGGTCAGTGAAGATGGGACGTGTTCAGGTCTAGTGCCTAGGGCAGCAGCAGCTGTTAATATGGCCCTGACAGAAAGCAAGTGTGAGAGTGGTTGGTGAAAGGAACAGAGGCCATGTCATTAACCTGTGACACTAGAGAGAAACAGTTTTAGGCTATGTTCACACTACGGATGAGACCGGCAGTTCCGTGACTCCGGACGGGTCCGAACGGCCGGTCTCAGCCCGGATCATCACGGCCGGTACTTAAGTACCGGCCGGATGATCTTTCCTCCGTGGAGCTCTGATGCGGGTGCATCAGCACGCGCCCACATCAGAGCTTCCCATAGCACAGAGTGAAGCAAGCGGTCGGAGCCGCTTGCTTCACTGTGTGAACTGACAGGTCCTTCTGCGGACGGAATTCATTGAATTCTGTCCGCAAATAATGGACCTGTCAGTTGTTTGCGGCGCCGCATGGAAACCGGCCGGAGCGTATACGATGTTTCCTTAATAAATAGCCAGCCCATTACTGCCCCTACTCATTGTCATGAATGAGGTTCAAGATCTCAGAAACCACTTGGAAGGGGGGGGGGGGGGGGGGCAGGTTCAGTGTGTGAACTAGCGCATCAAGTCAGGCTTAAGCAGGTGTGGCACCTTCTGTGTTTGTTAAAAGTCTCCCAAGCCTACGATGCTTCTCCTTGACAGGGTTTCCGGGGATATCTGTCAGGTACTGGGCCCCTTTCTGGAGTCAACACAGATGGTCAACGGCGATGCCGGTGTTATCAGCCTCACCATCCCCCTGTGTCTGCTTCAAATCTCCCTGCTCAGCCTGAAGTCTGAGACTTTGCCTTCTTCTCTGGATACGGGGTAGAACATCCGCCGCTAGATAGCCAGCCCACACTCACGTCTGTTTCTCAGCACAAAGTAGAGAAGAAGGAAGAGGAGCTGACTGCTGCAGCGACTGAAGAGGGTACCCATGCACAATCCTTAGCTGTTGAGTGTTTATGACATGAAGAGGAGGAATTTTTGGAGGAGGAGGAGGAAATTGAGAGTCAGCCTATTGAGGAGAGGGAATTCTTGTGTGTTGGGACCCTGGCACACATGGCTGACTTAATGTTAGGCTGTCTTTCCCATGACCCTGGGGTTAAAAAAAATTTTTTAAACACTGATTACTGGGTGTTCCCCCTCTTGGACCCTCGGTACAAGCAGAACTTGTCCAATATCAACAGGCCCTGGTGCAGAAGCTGAAACTGTTCTTCCTATCTAACACCACTAGCGCCGGAGTACGTAGTTCTGTGAGCCAAAAAGCAGGGGAGAGGAGGGGTGGAGTAGGCAGCTTCTCAAGGGGCAGGGGAACACTCTCCAAGGCCTTTGACAGTTTCATGGCACCCCAGCAAGACTATGGCACCCGTCCCCAGCCTAGACAGATTAGGGGGAAGGCCTTCAGAAAGATGAGGTGAGGTGAGGTGAGGAAGTACCTTGCTGATCATACAAACGATCTTCCCGTTCACTCTGCTACATACAACTACTGAGTTGTAAGTTGGAAAAGTGGCCCGAACTGGTGCTTTATTTCTTGGAGGTACTCGACTGCCTTGGCGCTAGTCTGTTGTCAGAGCGGGTCTACAGAGAAGCTGGTGGCAACTGACAGCGCTGACAAGCTGACGTTTATAAAAATGAACAAAGCCTGGATTTCACCTGAATTCAACTGTCCACCCGGGGAAAGCAGTTCAACATGAGGATTCTTTGTATATCCTCTCCTCCTCCTCCTTCAATTCTCAGCCAACAACCAAATCTTGTTCCGCCATGCTGTGTCTGGCATAGTTTTGTGAGGCTAACCTACTACTGCTTCTACCTGGGTAACTCTGTCATCACCGACATGCTGTGTCTGGTATAATTTTTGGGAGGCTCATCTGCCACCGCTTCTACCTGGGTCACTCTGTCATCACTGCCATGCTGTGTCTGGCATAAATTTTGGGAGTTTCACATCCTACCGCTTCTACCTGGGTCACTCTTTTATCACCGCCATGCTATGTCTGGCATAATTTTTGGGAGGCTCACTTGCTACCTCACTATTAATGGTTCTCTGTGTCCTCTCTGCCATGCTGTGTCTGGCATAATTTTATGGAGGCTTACCTGCTCCTGCTTCTACCTAGGTCACTCTGTCATCACCGCCATGCTGTGTCTGGTATAATTTTTGGGAGGCTCACCTGACACTGCTTCTACCTGGGTCACACTGTCATCACCGCCATGCTATGTCTGGCATAATTTTTGGGAGTTTCACATCCTGCCTCTTCTACCTGGGTCACTCTTTCATCACCGCCATGCTATGCCTGGCATAATTTTTAGGAGGCTCACTTGCTACCTCACTTTTAATGGTTCTCTGTTACATAGTCAATACGGTTGAAAAAAGACACATGCCATGCTATGTCGGACAAAATTTTTGGGAGGCTCACTTGCTAACTCAATTTTAATGGTTCTTTGTGTCCTCACTGCCATGGTGTGTTTGGCATAATTTTTGGGAGGCTCACTTGCTACCTCACTTTTAATAGTTCTCTGAGTCCTAACTGCCATGCTGTGTCTGGCATAATTTTTGGGAAGCTCACCTACTACAGCTTCTACCTTTGTCACTCTGTCACCACCGCCATGCTTTGTCTGCCATAATTTTTGGGAAGCTCACCTACTACAGCTTCTACCTGGGTAACTCTGTCATCATCTCCATGCTATGTCTGGCATAATTTTTTGGAACCTCACTTGCTACCTCCCTTTTTATGGTTCTCTGTGTCCTCACTGTCATGCTTTGTCTGGCATAATTTTTGGGAGGCTTACCTGCTTCCGCTTCTACCTGGGTCAATCTGTTATCACCGCCATGCTGTGTCTGGCATAATTTTTGGGAGGCTCACCTGGTACTGCTTCTACCTGGGTCTTTCTTTCATCACCGCCATGCTATGTCCGGCAACATTTTTAGAAGGCTCACTTGGTACTGCTTCTACCTGGGTCACTCTGTCATTATTGCCATGCTGTGTTAGGCTTAGTTTTTGGGAGGCTCACTTGCTACCTCATTTTTAATGGTTCTCTTTGTCCTCACTGACATGCTGTGTCTGGGATAATTTTTGGGAGGCTCACTTGCTACCCCATTTTTAATGGTTCTCTTTGTCCTCACTGACATGCTGTGTCTGGGATAATTTTTGGGAAGCTCACCTGCTACTGCATCTACCTGAGTCACTCTGTCATCACCGCCATGCTGTGTCTGGCATAATTTTTGGGAGGCTCACCTGCTACTGCTTCTACCTGGGTCTTTCTTTCATCACCGCCATGCTGTGTCTGGCAAAATTTTTGGGAGGCTCACCTGATACTGTTTCTACCTGGGTCACTCTGTCATCACTGCCATGCTGTGTCTGGCATAATTTTTGGGAGTCTCACTGCTACTGCTTCTACCTGGGTCTTTCTTTCATCACCAACATGTTGTGTCTGGCATAATTTTTGGGAAGCTCACCGGCTACAGTTTCTACCTGGGTCACTCTGTCATCACCGGTATGCTGTGCCTGGCATAATTTTTGAGTGAAGAAAATAAAAAGGAATTAAGGTACTCACGGTCAGCGCTGTCCACAGAAGTGGCCGAAAGATTAAATAAATGAATTTAATATAGTAAAAAAGATGCACTCTGTTTTATCTGATGAAGAGGACGTATGTCTTCGAAACGCGTCATGTTTGTGCTATATTAAATATCTTTTTTACTATATTAATATTTTTTTACTATATTAAATTCATTTATTTAAGCTTTCGGCCACTTCTCTATTTGGACAGCGCTGACCGTGAGTACCTTAATTCCTTTTTATTTTCTTCACTCACTCTCTCCACGGGCCCTTTACTTTGGGAGTATCCTGTGTTTTTGGTACAGTCAGCTTAGCAGTCCCTAGAGGTAGTAAGCCCCTTTACAGTGGACTGTTACCAAACAAGACCCTGGATTCGGATTTGTACCCTGTTAAGGGGTGATATGCACAAAGCCCAAGTGGCGTCCAGGTGAGCACCTTCTCACATAATCCTTATCCTTGGTGTATTGAGGTATCACAAGAGGCGCCGGTGCCCGCTTTTTTCTTCTTTTTCTCTCCCTTGGCATAATTTTTGAGAGGCTCACCTGCTACTGCTTCTTCCTTTTTCACTCTGTCATCATTACCATGCTATGTCTGGCATAATTTTTAGGAGGCTCACTTGCTATCTAACTTTAAATGGTTCTCTGTTTCCTCACTGCCATGTTGTGTCAGGCATAATTTTTGTGAGGCTCACTTGCTACCTCACTTTTAATGGTTCTCTGTGTCCTCACTGCCATGCTGTGTCTGGGATAATTTTTGGGAAGCTAACCTACTGCTGCTTCTACCTGGGTCACTCTTTCATCACCGTCATGCTGTGTGTGGCATAATTTTTGGGACGCTCACCTGCTACTGCTGCTACCTGGGTAACTCTGTCATAATTTCCATGCTATGTCGGCATAATTTTTTGGAGTCTCACTTGCTACCTTACTTTTAATGGTTCTCTGTGTCCTCACTGACATGCTGTGTCTGGGATCATTTTTGGGAAGCTCACCTGCTAATGCTTCTACCTGAGTCACTCTTTCATCATCGCCATGCTGTGTCTGGCATAATTTTTTGGAGGCTCACCTGCTACTGCTTCTACCTGGGTCTTTCTTTCATCACCGCCATGCTGTGTCTGGCATAATTTTTGGGAGGCTCACCTGCTACTGCTTCTACCTGGGTCTTTATTTCATCACTTCCATGCTGTGTCTGGCATAATTTTTGGGAGGCTCACCTGATACTGTTTCCACCTGGGTCACTCTGTCATCACCGCCATGCTGTGTCCGGCATAATTTTTGGGAGTCTCACTGCTACTGCTTCTACCTGGGTGTTTCTTTCATCACCGCCATGCTGTGTCTGGCATAATTTTTGGGAAGCTCACCTGCTACAGCTTCTATCTGGGTCAATCTGTCATCATCGCCATGCTGTGCCTGGCATAATTTTTGGGAGGCTCAACTGCTACTGCTTCTATCTGGGTCTTTATTTCATCACTGCCATGCTGTGTCTGGTATAATTTTTGGGAGGCTCACCTGATACTGTTTCCACCTGGGTCACTCTGTCATCACCGCCATGCTGTGTCCGGCATAATTTTTGGGAGTCTCACTGCTACTGCTTCTACCTGGGTGTTTCTTTCATCACCGCCATGCTGTGTCTGGGATAATTTTTGGGAAGCTCACCTGCTACAGCTTCTACCTGGGACAATCTGTCATCATCGCCATGCTGTGCCTGGCATAATTTTTGAGAGGCTCACCTGCTACTGCTTCTTCCTTTTTCACTCTGTCATCATTGCCATGCTACAGTATGTCTGGAATAATTTTTGGGAGGCTCACTTGCTACCTCACTTTTAATGGTTCTCTGTTTCCTCACTGCCATGTTGTGTCGGGCATAATTTTTGTGAGGCTCACTTGCTACCTCACTTTTAATGGTTCTCTGTGTCCTCATTGCCATGCTGTGTCTGGCATAATTTTTGGGAAGCTAACCTACTGCTGCTTCTACCTGGGTCACTCTTTTATCACCGCCATGCTATGTCTGGCATAATTTTTGTGACGCTCACCTGCTACTGCTTTTACCTGGGTATCTCTGTCATAATTTCCATGCTATGTCTGGCATAATTTTTTGGAGCCTCACTTGCTACCTCACTTTAAATGGTTCTCTGTTTCCTCACTGACATGCTGTGTCTGGCATAATTTTTGTGAGGCTCACCTGCTACCGCTTCTACCTGGGTGAATGTGTCATCACCGCCATGCTATTCCTGGCATAATGTTTGGGAGGCTCACTTGCTACCTCACCTTTAATGGTTCTCTGTGTCCTCACTGCCATGTTTTGTCTTGCATAATTTTTGCGAGGCTCACCTGCTACCGCTTCTACCTGGGTAACTCTGTCATCATTTCCATGCTATGTCTGGAATAATTTTTGGGAGGCTCACTTGCTACCTCACTTTTAATTGTTCTCTTTGTTCTCACTGCCATGCTGTGTCTGACATAATTTTGGGAAGCTCACCTACTACCGCTTCTACCTGGGTTACTCTGTCATCACCGTCATGCTGTCTAGCAAAATTTTTGGGAGGCTCACCTACTACTGCTTCTACCTGGGTCACTCTGTCATCACTGCCATGCTGTGTCTGGCATAATTTTTCGGAGGCTCACCTGCTGCTGCTTCTACCTGGGTCCACTCTGTTATCATTGCCATGCTATGTCTGGCATAATTTTTTGGAGGCTTACTTGCTACCTCACTTTTAATGGTCCTCTGTGTCCTCATTGACAAGCTGCGTCGGCTTTATTTTTGGGAGGCTCACTTGCTACCTCACCTTTAATGGTTTTCTGTGTCCTCACTGACATGCTGTGTCTGGGATAATTTTTGGGAAGCTCACCTGCTACAGCTTTTACCTGAGTCACTCTACCATCACCGCCATGCTGTGTCTGGCACAATTTGTGGAAGGCTCACCTGTTACTGCTTCTCCCTGTGTCACTCTGCCATCATTGCCGTGCTATGTCTGGCATAATTTTTGGGAGGCTTACTTGCTACCTCACTTTTAATGGTTCTCTGTGTCCTCACTGTCATACTGTGTCGGGAATAATTTTTGTGAGGCTCACCTGCTACCTCACTTTTAATGGTTGTCTGTGTCCTCACTGCCATGCATAATTTTTGGGAGGCTCACCTGCTACTGATTTTACTTGGGTCACTCTGTCATCACTGCCATGTTGTGTCTTGCAAAATTTTTCGGAGGCTCACCTGCTACTGCTTCTATCTGGGTCCACTCTGTCATCACTGCCATGCTATGTCTGGCATAAATTTTTGGAGGCTTACTTGCTACCTCACTTTTAATAGTTCTCTGTGTCCTCGCTTTCATGCTGTGTCGGTAATTATTTTTGGGAGGCTCACCTGCTACTGCTTCTACCTGGGTCCACTCTGTCATCATTGCCATGCTATGTCTGGCATAATTTTTTAGAGGCTTACTTGCTACCTCACTTTTAATGGTTCTCTGTTTCCTCACTGCCATGCTGTGTCTTGCATAATTTTTGGGAGGCTAACCTACTACCTCTTCTACCTGGATCACTCTGTCATCACTGCCATGATGTGTCTGGCATAATTTTTGGGAGGCTCACCTGCTACTGCTTCTATCTGTGTCACTCTGCCATCATTGCCATGCTATGTCTGGCATAATTTTGGGAAGGCTCACTTGCTACCTCACTTTTAATGGTTCGCTGTATCCTCACTGCCATGCATAATTTTTGGGAGGCTCACCTGCTACCGCTTCTACCTGGGTACCTCTGTCATCACAGTCATGATGTGTCTGGCATAATTTTTTGGAGGCTCACCTGCTACTGCTTCTACTTTGGTCAATCTGTCCTCACTGCCATACATTTTGGAAGGCTCACTTGCTACCTTAGTTTTAATGGTTCCATGTGTTCTCGCTGCCATGCTTTGTCATGCTAAATTTTGGCGTGATTCATATGCTACATCCATTTTAATATTTCACTGTGTTCTCTCTGCTATGCTGTGTCAGGCTAAGTTTTTGGGTGGTTTATATGCTACCTCAGTTTTAATTTTTCCTTGTTTATATTTAAATTATGTTTCTAAATACATTTTTCCCAATAAACTTTACAATTTTTTTCTAAAAATTGAGTTGTGGCTCGGATGGTTTGTTTGAAAAAACTTTGGAAATGTTATGCTTTGTGACACATCCTTGAGCATATAAGTATTTTTTGACACACTTGGGGCTATATAGCAAAAATTTTTGGTTGAGCAAAATTTTGGGGTGGTTCATATGATACCTTTGTTTTAACCCCTTAACAACATAGGGCGTATATTTACGCCCTATTGCGGGTAAAGGTGTTCAGAGCGGGAGCCGCGCGGCGACCCCGCTCTGAATCGCGGCGGTCCCAGGTGCCGCTTGTAGCCCGAGACCGCAGGTATTAGCGGGCACAGTCCAATCGCCGTGCCCGCTAATACAGTTATCAGATGCAGCTGTCAAACATGACAGCTGCATCCGATTACCGGATGCAGCACTTCCCTGGTGTCTAGTGGCGGAGATCGATCCCCCGGGACGTTGTCCCGGAGGAGCGATCTCCGTGACTGATGCCGGCCGGGGACCGGCCAGGGGGGCTTCTAGTATATCTGTGAAAAAAAAAAAAAAAAAAAGTGGTGTTGTCGATAAAAAGCCCCCTCCCTTAATAAAAGTCTGAATCACCCCCCTTTTCCCATGTTATAAATAAAAGTTAATAAATAAATAAATAAACATGTTTGGATTCGCCGTGTGCATAGTGGCCCAACTATTAATTAATCACATTCCTGATCTCGCACGGTAAACGGCGTCAGCGCAAAAAAATCCCAAAGTGCAAAATTGCGCATTTTTGGTCGCATCAAATCCAGAAAAATTGTAATAAAAAGCGATCAAAAAGTCTTATATGCGCAATCAAGTTAACGATAGAAAGTAAACATCATGGCGCAAAAAAGGACACCTCACTCAGCCCCATAGACCAAAGGTTAAAAGCGCTATAAGCCTGGGAATGGAGCGGTTTTAGGCTATGTTCACACTACGTATATTTCAGTCAGTATTGTGGTCCTCATATTGCAACCAAAACCAGGAGTGGATTAAAAACACAGAAAGGATCTGTTCACACAATGTTGAAATTGAGTGGATGACTGCCATTTAATGGCAAATTTTTGCTGTTATTTTAAAACAACGGCTGTTATATTGAAATATTGGAAGTTATTTACCGTTATATGGCGGCCATCCACTCAATTTCAACATTGTGTGAACAGATCCTTTTTGTGTTTTTAATCCACTCCTGGTTTTGGTTGCAATATGAGGACCACAATACTGACTGAAATATACGTAGCGTGAACACAGCCATAAGTGTTATATATTTGTTGACAATGGATTGAATTTTTTACAGGCCATCAGATACAATAAAAGTCATACATGTTACACATCGTTGTAATCCTAACAACTTGAGAAACATGCATAACAAGTCAGTTTTACCCCAGGGCAAATGGCGTAAAAACACATACCCCCCAAATAAACAAAATGCATTTTTTTTTTCAATTTGACCACACATTTATTTTTTTACGGTTTTGTAGTGTACTTTATGCAAAAATTAAGCCTGTAATTGCAAAGTACAATTAGTGGTGCAAAAAATAAGGGCTCATGTGGGTTTCTTGGTGGAAAAATGCAAGTGCTATGGCCTTTTAATCACAAGGAGGAAAAAACGAAAACACAAAAATTGAAATTGGCTCTGTCTTTAAGGGGTTAATGGTTCACTGTTTTCTCACCGCCATGCTATGTCAGGCTAAGTTTTTGCATGGTTCATATGCTACCTCTGTTTTAAAGGTTTACTGTGTTCTCACTGCCATGCTGTGTCAGGATAATTTTTGGGTGGTTCATATGCTACCTCTTTTTTAATGGTTCCCTTTGTTCTCACTGCCATACTGTTGCCCAGAATTTAGCGTAACGGTGCGATTAGGCAGCCTCATAGGCATTAACCTCTTAAGGACATAGGACGTACCGGTACGTCCTATGTCCTCACTTGCACTTCAAAGCGGGGCCGCGCGGCGGCCCCGCTTTGAAGTGCCGCGATCCCGGGTGCCGCGAGTAGCCCGGGACCGCCGCTATTAGCGGGCACGGTCTGATCGCCGTGCCCGCTAATTAGCTAATCGGAGGCAGCTGTCAAAGTTGACAGCTGCCTCCGATTACCGGAGGCAACGTTTCCCTGGTGTCTAGTGGGGGAGATCGCTCCTCCGGGACCTTGTCCCGGAGGAGCGATCTCCGTTACTGATGCCGGCCGGGGACGCGTCCAAGATGGCGCCGTCCTCGGCTCGGCACTCGTTTACTTCCGGCTGCAGCAGCCGAAAGCAAACGAGTGCCGATCTCATGGATCTCTGCAGCATATCTATGCTGCAGAGATCTCAATGAGAGATCCAAGTGTATATACTAGAAGTCCCCCAGGGGGGCTTCTAGTATATGTGTAAAAAAAAAAAAAAAAGTGTTGTTTATAGTAAAAAGCCCCCTCCCCTAATAAAAGTCTGAATCACCCCCCTTTTCCCAGGTTTTAAATAAAAGTAAACAAATAAATAAATAAATAAACATGTTTGCTATCGCCGCGTGCGTAATCGCCCGAACTATTAATTAATCACATTCCTGATCTCGTACGGTAAACGGCGTCAGCGCAAAAAAATCCCAAAGTGCAAAATTGCGCATTTTTGGTCGCATCAAATCCAGAAAAAATGTAATAAAAAGCGATCAAAAAGACGTATATGCGCAATCAAGGTACCGATAGAAAGATCAAATCATGGCGCAAAAAATGACACCTCGCACAGCCCCATAGACCAAAGGATAAAAGCGCTATAAGCCTGGGAATGGAGCGATTTTAAGGAACGTATATTAGTTAACAACGGTTTGAATTTTTTACAGGCCATCAGATACAATATAAGTTATACATGTTATATATCGTTTTAATCGTAACGACTTGAGGAACATGCATAACAAGTCAGTTTTACCCCAGGGTGAATGGCGTAAAAACACATTTCCCCCAAATAAAAGAAATGCGTTTTTTTTTTCAATTTCACCACACTTCGAATTTTTTTCTGTTTTCGCAGTGTACTTTATGCAAAAATTCAGCCTGTAATTGCAAAGTACAATTAGTGACGCAAAAAATAAGGGGTCATGTGGGTTTCTAGGTGGAAAAATGCAAGTGCTATGACCTTTTAAACACAAGGAGGAAAAACCGAAAACGTAAAAACGAAAATGGGCCATGTCCTTAAAGGGTTAATGCATGCCACCCCTGTTGTTTCCTGTCCATTGCTGTTGTGTTTTCATCATTTTCTGAGGTTGACAGGTTTTTACACAACCTTCCCTGGGCCAAGCTTGAGTCCCTTGCAAAAATGCTCAAGTTTCCCATTGACTTCAATGGGGTTCATTACTCAAAAAGAGCACCCGAGTATCGAGAAATATCTGTCTCAAGTAACGAGCTCCCGAGCATTTTAGTACTCCCTCATCACTATTCTTTAACACTTGGATTTACTGGCAAAAACACTCACAGCCTAACTCCAGAAATACTGGGATTTGATGGTCACTGCATTTGGTGTCCAACTCCGTCAACATTTGGATTTATTGGTCACAGCACTCACTGCTTACTACTGGTTTTGCACATGGCACTTTCAAGGCAAGAAGTGGATCCAATCGGAAAGAGAATTACAACTCCTCCCTTTATATTTTCCATCCCATTTGAATCCACTTCTGGCTTTGGCATAAAAACTGCAGTTGTTTTATTTTTTATTTAAAAAAAAAAACTTCATAAATGTGAAACTGTGAAAATGTGAAACATGTGAAAAATAATTTATTGACCACAGCGCTCACTACTAAACTCCTCTAACACTTGGAATTATTGGCAACCGCAAACAACACTTTTCTCCTGCAACATTTGGTTTTTATTGGATACTGCATTCGTTGTCTTATTCCTGCAACACTTGGATTTTTTACCCACAACACTCACTGCCTAACTACCGCAACACTTAGATTTATTGGCCACAGTAGTTAGTGACTTATTCTGGTATCACATGGATTTAATAACCACACCCTTGTTCTAACAACACTTGGATTTATTAGCCACAGTACTCCCTGCCTAACTCCAGAAACACTTGAATTTATTGGCCACAGCACTCATCACCTAACTCTAGAAACACTTGGATTTGATGCCACAACATTCACGGCTAAATTTTGCTAACACTTGGATTTATTGACCACTGCACTCACTGCCCAACTCTGTCAATACTTGGATTTATTGGCTATCAGATTCACTGCCTAATTCCGGCAACACTTGGATTTGATGGCCACAGCATTCACGGCTTAACCCTTTAAAGACATAAAATTTTCATTTTTGCGCCTTCGTTTTTCCTCTTTGTGCTTAAAAGGCCATAGCGCTTGCATTTTTTTCACCTAGAGACGCAAATGAGCCCTTATTTTTTCTGCCACTAATTGTACTTTGCAATGTTCGACTTTTCGAATTTTTGCATAAAATATGCTGCAAAACCAGAAAAAAATGATATGTGTGGTGAAAGTTAAACACATTACAACACAGACCCCCAGCCAGACAACATGGAGGGATCCCTCCGCTGTGACTGCGTCGCAGGGGGCGATCCCCCCCACTAGATCACCAGTTATCAGGAAAAAGTGCCTTTTAAATGCAGCTATCAGCTTTGACATCTGCATTTAAATGGCTAATTGCTGCAGTCCCAGGCTGCAGATAGCAGCCAGAATTGCGGCGATTCTGAACCTCCTTGGCGACGCCAGAGTGTACATGTACACCCTGTGTCGTTAAGAGGTTAATTATGCTAACAATTGGATTTAAGGGGTACAACACTCACTGTGTAACTCCTGTAACACTTGGATTTATTGGGCACAGCCCTCACTGCCTAAGTGTGGCAAGACTTTTTTTATATTTTTTTTTTTACTTTTTTTGGCCACAGCAGTTAGTGTGTAACTTAGGCAACACTTGGATTTATTAGCCACTTCCCTCACTGCCTAATTCCTCCAGCCCTTGGATTTGATGGCCGAAGCACTCACTGCCTAAAATTGGCAACACTTGTGTTTATTGGCCACAACATTTACTGAGTAATTTCAACAACAGGAGGAGAAATGTATAGGTGCAGCTCACAGTTTTAGTAACTTAAATGGGTTGAGGTATACCTAAAAAAGCCCCTACCTAGAAATGGGCAAGAAAAAATATATGTGTAGAAATGTGTAGAATTTTAGTCCTCTAAACCACAAAAAGTCCCAACCTTTACATATCACAGTTTTAATTGATAAAGAGATAAAAAAACATCATATAATATCAGAATATATTGTAAAAGTATATATATATATATATATATATATATATATATATATATATATATATACATATATATATATAATGAAAATGAACATAAATGAACAAATGAAAAAATATATGATGATCTTGGTTATTAAAAAATCATATACAACATATATAGATCGAAAAAGATAGCCATAAAATGATGATGGTTAAGAGTCAATGTGTTACCGCTGGGTACTGGCCAGTAGACGTTAGTTCAATGTATCATTAACAGTGTTTCAAACCTCAGATCGTTTTGGACTTGTAGTCTTTTTCATGTGACTCAAAGCTCCCGGTACCTGGTGTAGTGAAGTGACACTCGATAGTGGCCAGGCTTTGTTACACATATTGCACTATACGTATAGAGAATGGCGTCTGTGACGCCGCTCACCCGTCCCGATTGAGGTAATGGCTGCTGTTGTGGCTCTCTCCCTCCTACGAAGGCTGACAGTTGTAATCACTTCGATCTGGAATGGAGATGCTCTTGCAGCGCGTCCTCGTGGTGTTCGGCGTTCGCGCGCCGGTATCCGGCCTCATTCTATGTCACAGCCTCGTTCTGTATACCGGCCTCGTTCTGCGGCATCATTCTCACTTCAGGTATCTCCGTCTAGAGTGAGATGCTGGTAGGGATACCAGGTTGTTGCCGTGAATTGGTGCCGTAAATTGGTCGGGTGAGGAAAGGTGGTGGGGGGCCCCCCGTGGCGGTATAACTTGCGAGTTGGAATATTAGTGATAAACAGTTCATATATTGCACCAAACGCGTTTCAAGGTTATAATAATTAACCCCTTCGTCAGTGGCAGTGGTAAGCAGTAGCAATAGTGGCAATCTTTGTTGTGTCCTCCTTGGGGGATATTTATAGTGAGTCACTCATTGGTATCTCATTAGTCTCTTATTAATCAGATTGATAACAATGTCGGGTAATAGGGAAAGCCCGAACTTGGTGGAAGTTCTCAATGATGTTCAGAGATCTTATAGGTTCTCATATAATTATGTAGTTGGACACTTATTCTGGACTAATTTTGTTACAAACATACAATAATAGATTAAACATCAAATTTCTATGAGCAGACAGGTAGGATGTAGAGTTAGCCTTCATTACACATATAATATAGGAACATGCAGACGGGGCATGAATGAAAGGGATATATCGTAAAAGACGCTAAAGCAAAACATACTGTGTGAACAGAGGTAGCTATGCAATGCATGTATGTGATGGGAAATGTGAAAGGGATAAAAGAATTTAACTGATATCTCTAAAAATAACATAATAACTCATGATAAGTATACAATTATGAAATGGTGAATAACTGGAATGATGGATCATGAGGGGTCATTTTTCATTCAAACCGCTTGCAAAACGTATCATATGGATCAGGGACCACAGACATAAAATAAAGAGTGACTGGGACCAGGGTGGCAGAGTCGGCTCCGGCGCCGTATAGAACTGCCAGGCACGGAGGCGACTGTGGCACCGAGGTAGCCAGGGTGTATAATAATTCATATATGAGGAAAAAGTTGTGCAAGATATCAAATAAAAATGTATGTATAAAAGACGCTCAAACAGAACATACTGTGTGAACAGGGGTAGCTGTGCAATGTATGTATAGGATGGGAGATGTGAGAGGGATAAAAGAATTTAACTGATATCTCTAAAATTAGCATGACATGGTAAGTATACAATTATGAAATGGTGAATAACTGAAATGATGAATCATAAGGAGTCATTTATCATTCAAACCGATCGAAAGACGTATCATATGGATCAGGGACCACAGGCATAACTAAAGAGTGACTGGGACCAGGGTGGCAGAGTCGGCTCCGGCGCCGTATAGAACGGCCAGGCACGGAGGCGACTGTGGCACTGAGGTGGCCAGGGTATATAACAGTATATACTGGTACATATAATAATCAAATAAATCAATAGATATCAAATAAATAGGAAGATGAGAATAAAGATAAAAATAAAAATTGAAAAAGATGAAAAAAATTGAAAACAATGAAAAAAAAAAGAAAAAAAAAATGAATGAATAAAATGAATGAATGAAATGATGAAAGAAAATGATGAAAAAATAATAATAATATATAAATATTCCCGCAACAATTTGATTTATTGGTCACAGCAAATCCAGCCTTACTCCTTCAACACTTACATTTGATGGCCACAGCACACAATGACTAATGCCTCAATAAATTTTTGGCCATAGCACTCACTGACAAGCTCGATCAGCTTGGATTTATAGGCCTTAGCACTCGCTGCCTAATTCCACTAACACTTAAATTTAATGGCCACAACCTCACTGCCTAATTTTGCCAACAGTTGGATTTGATGCCCAAAGTACTCACTGCTAATTCCGGTAACACTTTTATTTATTGGCCGCAGCACTTGATGCATAATCTTTCCAATGCTTGGATTTGATGGCCACACCAATCATTGTCTAATTCTGTCAACACTTGTACTTATTGGCCACAGCACTAACTCTACCGCACTCACTGCCTAACACCTTCAAACCTTGGATTTATTGGCCATAGAGATCACTGCCTAATTCAAGCAAAATTTGCATTTATTGGTCACAACACTCACTACCTGACTAACACAAAACTGCGATGTATTGGTCACAGTGGTTATTGCCTTCTTCCAGTATCATTATTGGATCCATTATTTATTTTACTGACGACATCTGGATTTAACCCCTTAAGGACAGAGCCTGAAATGGCCTTAATGACAGAGACAAATTTTATGAATATGACCAGTGTCACTTTAGTCATTAATAACTTCGGGATGCTTTTACCTATCCGGCTGATTCTGAGATTGTTTTCTCGTGACATATTGTACTTTACATTTCTGGTAAATTGGAGTCGATAATCATAACAAATCTTTATGAAAAAAAAAACAAATAATGTGAAAAAATGTGAAAAACTGCATTTTTCCAACTTTGAAACTTTTTTGCGTATACAGAAAGCGGTTATACCACATAAATTATATATTAAATAGCATTAGCAACATGTCTACTTTATGTTGGCGGCATTTATTAAACGATCTTTAATTTTTTTTAGACAATAGGAAGCTTAAAACATTAGCAGCAAATTTCCAAATTTTCAGTAAAATTTCAAAATCAGATATTTTTAGGGACCTGTTCAGGTTTAAAGTGTATTTGAGGGGCCTGTATGTTAGAAAGCCCCACAAAGCACCCCATTTCAGAAACTGCACCCCCCACACTCTGCAAAAGCATATCCATAAAGTGTTTTAACCCTTTAGGGGAGTCACAGAAATAAAAGCTAAGTGTGTAAGAAATTTGAAAATTTTAATTTTCTGTGCAGAGATTTTATTGTAATCCAATATTTTTCATAATTATAAACCTATTACCAGAGAAATGCACCCAAATAATTATTGCCCCGTTTCTGCAGTTTATAGAAATACCCCATATGTGGCCCTATTGCGCTATTTGACGCAACCACAAGCCTCAGATACAAAGGAGCGCCTAGTGAATTTCAACGCCTCCGTTATATTTGGTCATTTCTGACTGTACCACTTCAGGTTGGCAGAGGCTCTGGGGTGCCAAAACCTAAAAAACACCCCTAAAGGGACACCATTTAGAAAACTACACCCCTCAAGGAATGTAACAAGGGGTGCGGTGAGCATTTGGACCCCACAGGTGCTTCACAGATTTTCCGAACAATATGGCGTGAAAAAAGAAAAATTTATTTTTTACACTAAAACGTTGTTCTAGCCTTCAATTTTTCATTTTCTTAAAGGGATAAGAGGAAAAAAAAGACACAAAATGTGTAGCACAGTTTCTCCCGAGTACGGAAATACCCCAAATGTGGCGATAAAGTGCCAAGGGGGCGCAGGACGAGCCTCCAAAGGGAAGGAGCGCCAATTGGCTTTTGGAAGCTGAATTTCACTGGAAAGGATTTCAAGGGCCATGTCGCATTTACAGAGCCCTCGTGCTGCCAAGACACTGGAAACCCCCCACAAGTGACCCCATTCTGGAAACTACACCCCTCAATGAATCTAACAAGGGGCACAGTGAGCATATGGACCCCACTGGTGACGGGCACAAATGTGGAACAATGTGACGTAAAAGTAAAAAATTTCATTTTTTCACTTTCATGGCACAAATGTGCCCGTCATCAAGGGGTCCATATCCTCACTGCACCCCTTGTTAGATTCCTTGAGAGGTGCAGTTTCCAGAATGGGGTCACTTGTGGGGGGTTTCCAGTGTTTTGGCAGCACGAGGGCTCTGTAAATGCGACATGGCGTTCATCATCCATTCTAGCCAAATCCAACCTCCAAAATCCAAATGGCGCTCCTTCCCTTTGGAGGCTTGCCCTGCGCCCACATGGCGCTTTATGTCCACATATGGGGTATTTACGGACTCGGGGGAAATTGCTCTACACATATTGTGTGTTTTTTTCTCTTTTAACCCCTTGTGAAAATGATAAATTCAAGGCTAAACCAACATTATAGTGTAAAAAATGTAATATTTCATTTTCACGCCACATTGTTCCACATTTGTGCCCGTCACCAGTGGGGTCCATATGCTCACTACACCCCTTGTTACATTCCTTGAGGGGTGTAGTTTCCATAATTGGGTCACTTGTGGGGGGGTTCAACTGTCTTGGCAACACAGAGGCCTTTTGAATGCAACATGGCCCCTTAAAATCCATTCCATCCAAATCCAGCCTTCAAAAACGAAATGGCGCTCCTTCCCTTCGGAGGCTTACCCTGCACCCGAATGGCGCTTTATGTACACAAGTGGGGTATTTCCGTACTCAGGGGAAATTGCTCTACACATTTAGTGTTTTTTTTTTATCTTTTAGCCCCTTGTGAAAATGAAAAAATCATGACAAGATTAATGATTTAGAGTAAAAATTTTACAAAAATTACACTAAATGTTGGTCTAGCCTTGATTTTTTCCATTTCCACAAGGGGTTTAAGGGGTGACAGGTGTCCATCAAATTCAACCTGTGTTGATCCAGAGGAAGGCAAAAAACCCTCGTGAGGCAGACGACAGTAGCCTCATCAATGGGAAAAATTCCTTCCCGACTCCATAATGGCGATCAGAATAATCCCCGGACCAACGTGACCCCTGAAATAGGAATAAGGGACAGAATTTAGATAATGTAGAACCCCAGTGACGTGTGCTGCGCCTTGAAGCGATCCAATATGCAGAGGCCGGGGTGATCAGGACAGGTGTCACACTGGAAATGGTGTCCTTCCTGATCCCCCTGTTACACCACACTCTGCACTTCTTCTGGGGTCTCCTGTTCTCCAGTGTGGGGGACGTCACCTGGAAAATGTTGTCCTGGTGCGATACGGGGTCCCTCATATCCAGAAGCGCTGGGTCCGCTCCATGGCTGCTAAATATTAGGGCGCTATTACTACTTCTGATATGTTCGGATCGTGCCGCAAGCTACAGTAGCTCGGGTAGCGACGGACCGGAAGAGGGGGTGCTGGTATAAAAGTTATCCCGTACAGGTGGTGGTAACCTTTATCCAGCAGTGGGAAGATCAGTTCCCGGACGATCTTCCCACTTGTTCCGAGGATGAGGGGGGGGAGTGGGCATCTGGGGCTGGATTCGGGTGTTCCTTCCTACATACACTCTAAGGGTACATGCACACTGCGGAATCGCGACAGATAACCCTTCGTGCATTCCGCAGTTGGCACCCGCCGGCGGACTGATGCAGGCGCACTTCTCCGTCCGTGTCATAGACTCCATTCTATGCACGGGCGGATTCCGCTCTCCGTCCAACGTGTTCATTCTTTGGATGGACGACGGAATCCGCCCGTGCATAACATGGAGTCTATGACACGGATGGAGACGCGCGCCTCCATCAGTCCGCCGGCGGGTGCCAGCTGCGGAATGCACAAAGGGTTATCCTTCGCCATTCCGCAGTGTGCATGTACCCTAAATCTGTAAGTGTACCCAGAGGTACTCTCACAGAGTTTGTAGAATTTCACACCATACCGTCATCTCTTATTGGGACGGTACTGGCGGAAAAGACGTGTCTGGGGGGCAGCGTACGCTACGCTACCCCCAGACACGTCACTGGATGATGAGGATGAATGGAGGAAAGAAGGATCCCCCCCATTCATCCTCACTGGCTGTTTCGGTGTCGGAGGCAATAATAACGTATCCCTCTGACACCGAAAACACCCTGGGGGCCATCTTTATATGGGGACTAGTATATGGGGTATGTAGTGGTGTAGTGTCAAACTTTATTCAATGTAGTGTGGTGTAATGTAGTGTTTTTTACGTGTTTTTTTTACAGTAAGTATAAAAAAATCTACGCCAACAAAGGAGTTGCTGATAAATGCCGCACTTATGTGCGGCACTTATAAGCAGACCGTGGCAGTAGAATATAGAAAAAAAACACCCTACGCCAAAAAGGAGGAGTTGCTGATTAGCAGCGTACTTTCGTGCGATGCTAATCAACACTCAGCGGCGATAGGGTGCGGAAAATAGAAAAAAAAATTTGGGGAAAAAAAAAAACACTTTTTCTATATTCTGAATATCCCTGTAGCTGCTGATAAGTGTATTACACATATCAGCCGCTAGGGGGCAGCAGAGCGCAAAATCCGGAAAATGACGAGGCTGGAGCCGAAAATAGCCGAAAGAAGACGACGAGGACCGCCGGAAAGACCCGAAGACCGGCCGTTCACGGCGATCGGGCCGGTGGCACGGCGATCAACATTACTTTTTACAGTAATGGCGGTCGGTGCCGTCCTCGGACAGCACCGACCGCCATTTTTTTCCGGGTCATCGGGTCACCGATGACCCGGAAAGGTTCCGATCGCCGCTATTGGCTGATCTGAATTGATCAGCCTATAGCAGCGATCGTAAGCACGGGGGGTGTTAACCACCCCCCGTGCCGAGAAGCTATGATGGCCTGCTATGATTTATAGCAGGCCATCTTCCCCGATCGCTGTGTGTGAACACGCAGCGATCGGGGAAACATCGGGCGTAAATTTACGCCCTGATGCGCTAAGTACCAGGGCGCCAGGGCGTAAGTTTACGCCCGATGTCGTTAAGGGGTTAATGGCCACAGCAAGCACAGCCTTCTCCTTGCAACACTTGGACTCATTGGTTACAGCACTTACCGCCTAATTTCGGCAACACTTTGATTTATTGTACTCTAGACAAACAAAAAGAATTGGCCATCTCATACAACAATTTTCACTATGCAGGTGGTGGTTGGATAGATCACACTGTTTGATCAAATGGTGTGCTAAGAACCTCATTTCTTTCTAATTTTTCTATAGCAGTTTGGCAATTCTAAATATCTATTTTAACCACAGGTTTCATCATCTCCCGTGTGCTGAGGAATTCTTCTGTTCCTTTTTCTGCCTTGAATCCATGGAAGCATGCGCATACATAGTGTGACTAGTGGTACTGAATGTGCTGTCCATCAGGATATTGTAACATTTCGGTAAAAACATGCAGCTCAATATTCCTCCCCCTGAGGCCAATATGGCGAATATCTCTACAGTGACCATGTGTTTCCCTGTACTGCTCAGATAGGCCGGGATGGCACAGATCCAGACACTGCAGAACACCAGCATGCTGAAGGTGATGTACTTGGCTTCATTGTAGATATCAGGTAATGTCCTCACCAGGAAAGCTAGAACAAAGCTCACCGCTGCCAGAAACCCCATATAACCCAACATGAGGTAAAAGGCCAAGACTGACCCTTCATTACACTGAATGATGATCTTCCCAGGATAATCCAGGTTATACTCCTGATATGGAGGAGACAGTGACAACCAGATAACTGCATTCAGGATCTGAATAGAAGAACAGACCAACACTACAGTATAAGGAAGCTTAACCCCCACACACTTTCTCCAGGGACTGTCAGGTCTGGTGGCCTTGAATGCTATGCAGACTATGATGGTCTTGGCCAGGACAGAAGACACGGCTACTGTGAAGAAGATCCCATAGAAGATTTGTCTCAGAATGCAGGTTATATCCCCTGGACGACCGATGAAGAGAAACACACAGAGTAAGCTGAACATGAGAGAGATCAGAAGAATGAAGCTGAGGTTCCGGTTATTGGCTCTGACAATGGGAATGTTTCGGAATAAAGTGAATATTCCAATTATACATAAAGTTATAAGAGAGAGTAATATGGAGATGATGGAAAAGACTAAAGCAACAACATCAGTCTCATAGGACAGAAACTCATAATGTCTCACTGTACAATTGTTCTTCCCCTCATTCGGCCATTCATGATCTGGACATCTCTGGCAATTCTCACTGTCTATGAATATAAAAAAAAATAGCTAAGTGCATAGTTACATAGTTAATACAGTTGAAAAAAGTCACATGTCCATCAAGTTCAACCAAGGAGGGGATGGATACAGGGAAGGGGGAGGGATAAAAGGTTTAATGTAACTATGGTCTTGGAAAATTTCCCCATGTTCTTTAAATACTGATACTTGGCCGGCTTTTACAGGTGTTAGTCTAAAGCAGTGTTAGTCTTTCTAGAAAGGCCGGGACTTGTTTAAGGCTGGTTTCACACTATGTATAAGATGTAGCCGGGTCACAGAACAGCCATTGTTACTGAAGATCATCTCGGCCGCTACTGCAGTACTGGCCGGATGATCTTCATTTCTGATAAATTGCCCACAGCAACCAATCACAGCTCCTCTTTTCTTTCAGCAAAGCCTAAAGCTGAGCTTTGATTGGTTGCTGTGGGCAGTTTGCACCAATCTAAATTTTACTCACTTTGATAAATCTCACCCTATGTGTATACGCTCCGGACGGGATTTCATTCATTCCAATACAAGGTATGTTTTGTATAAATCATGGCCATTGTTGCAAATTGCAACAATGGCCGTGATTTATGCAAAACATACTATGTGTCAACGGCTCTATTCTGTATATCCTTAGAAAAGGAATGGAGCTATGGCATGAATGGTGGGTGAAATACTTGAGATCACGGCCAGATCCACTGTGATCTGTCAGTTATTCCTTATTCTGTACATACTCGGGACTGGACATAATTACCCAAGATAGGAAAATCCTTTGAAGCTTTACCATCAGCTCTACAAGGGATG
This sequence comes from Dendropsophus ebraccatus, assembly GCF_027789765.1. Lineage (NCBI taxonomy): Eukaryota > Metazoa > Chordata > Amphibia > Anura > Hylidae > Dendropsophus > Dendropsophus ebraccatus. The sequence goes on along the minus strand of NC_091460.1, from coordinate 23,153,929 downwards.
CAAAAGTAAAGTCTACTGAGTATGGGAAATCTGTAAAGGATGAGCGGTACCCACTTCTGCAGCCAAGTAATTTCACCAAGATTTTCTATACAGTATCTCTTTAATAAAGTTATAATATTGTGATAAAACATTATTAAATTAAGTGTACTCTCTCCCTCCCCCACCACCACCTCCATGTTTAGGCTATGTTCACACTATGTAAGTCTCCGGAAGTAGCGCGTTCCGTGAATAAGCGGCCGGAGACTTACGTAGTTTGCGTACAATGGAAAGTATACGATATACGGCGGCACTGTTCACACAACGTAAGAACTTACACGAGGATCGTACGCGAATATATGCGGCCGGACATATACGCAGTGTGAACATAGCCTTACACTGAGTGGTAGCAGTGAAGGTGACATAGCTCCTGTGTTGTCACCAGTGGCAGAGTTAAAAAGTTCGGGACTGCTTTAGCCTTCATTTCACTGTGCCTCTTCTGATGTCTATTCTAATGAAGGTAACATTACAATAGACGTTACACTTTGAGAAGCTGTCTATATCATTCACCACTTGCTCTTCTACATCGTGCCCAGCTGTGGCTCTCCTCATGTACATAGCTTCCCCAAGGGTAATATCTATTATAAAGTAATGTGTAGGCAGAGTATCTCTAGAGCAAAGCTAATAATATATCAGTGTGTCATAACCGAGGTTTAACCCCTTAAGGACAGAGCCAATTTCTATTTTTTGCGTTTTTGTTTTTTCCTCCTTGTGCTTAAAAGGCCATAGCACTTACATTTTTCCACCTAGAGACCCACATGAGCCCTTATTTTTTGCGCCACTAATTGTACTTTGCAATGACAGGCTGAATTTTTGCATAAAGTACACTGCAAAACCAGAAAAAAAAATGTGTAGTGAAATTGAAAAAAAAATAAAAAAAATGCATTTTGTTTATTTGGGGGGTATTTGTTTTTACGCCATTCGCCCTGGGGTAAAACTGACTTGTTAAATATGTTTCTCAAGTCATTACAATTAAAACGATATATAACATGTATAACTTTTATATTATGTGATAGCCTGTAAAAAATTCAAACCATTGTTAACAAATATATAGTCCTTAAAATCGCTCCATTCCCAGGCTTATATCGCTTTTATCCTTTGGTCTATGGGGCTGTGTGAGGTGTCATTTTTTGCGCTATGATGTTTACTTTCTATCGGTACCTTAATTGTGCATATGCGACTTTTTGATCGCTTTTTGTTACAATTTTTCTGGATTTGATGCGACCAAACATGCGCAATTTTGCACTTTAGGATTTTTTCACGCTGTTTACCGTGCGAGATCAGGAATGTGATTAATTAATATTACGCACACGGTGATAACAAACATGTTTATTTATTTATTTTTATTTACAACCTGGGAAAAGGGGGGTGATTCAGACTTTTATTAGGGGAGGGGGCTTTTTATTGACAACAACACTTTTTTTTTAAATTGTTTTTACACTTATACTAGAAGCCCCCTGGGGGACTTCTAATATATACACTTTGATCTCTCATTGATCTATGCTGTATATTCTTGTACAGCAAAGATCAATGAGATCAGCACTCTTTTGCTTTCGGCTGCTGCAGCCGAAAACAAATGAGTGCCGAGCTGGGGTCAGCGCCATCTTGGCGGAGACCCCGGCAGGTAATAGACACGGAGATCGCTGCTCCGGGACAACGTCCCGGGGGAGAGATCTCTGCCACTAGACACCAAGGAAGTTCTGCATCCGGTAATCGGATGCAGCTGTGAACTTTGACAGCTGCATCCAATTAGCTAATCGCCGCGCTAATAGCCGCGGTCCTGAGCTACACGCGGCACCTGGGATTGCGGCGGTTCAGAGCGGGGTTGCCAAGCAGCCCCATTCTGAAGCCCCTTACCAGCAATAGGGAGTAAATATACGCCTTTGTCGTTAAGGGGTTAAGCAACCCTGCAGTGCATCAGCAGAGGAAATGTGCAAGTGCTTTTACTAGAATAGACTTCAATGCACAACTTCATGTAGCCCCGGCCTTATAAAGTGAGATAACGCTTCATCATTACAGTATCAGATATCTGTTGTGGATCTATGTATGGAAGATGCATATAAATACTTTATATTATTTGAGAATATACCACATATATATTTCCTTACAATAGAAATCTTATCAACACAGCTCCAATAATACTAGAATAGAAATACATATATAATAATCTACCAGTTTGATTTGTAAATTCCCCGATTGAGCATGGGAGGCAGTCATAGCAGCAGATGTGGTATCCATCTCGGAGAACTTTATGGGTTCCTGGCAGACAGGGGTCATTACATCGACCTTTAGGCATCTACATATAAGAGATTAGATACATGAATTGTATGAAAAGGCATCTACATATAAGAGATTAGATACATGAATTAGATTAATTGTCATTTAATACACTGTAAAGGGAAAGGTATGAGCCGCTATAGAAGAGCAACTGTACAAGTATTGCTGTAGGATAAATGGGTGACCAAGTAAGACTGACAGCTGCAGATCAGTGAGTGTTTGAAGAATGAAGGGTAGGGGGCCAACATGGAATCAGTTATAATTCATCTGGCTGTTTGCTCTCACTCTTGTCTTTTAGTCCTGTTGCATTGGCACTAATAGGAGGAAACTGGACAAACTAGATAAGTAGTTAAAATATTGAAAACTACAGTTTAATTTTTCCAAATGTAAAATAAAACACTTGGGTAGAAGGAATCCTCTCTACAAGTATCATATCAACAATTCTGTGTTAGCAAAGACTTCAGATGAGAAGGATTTAAGGGTAGTGATTTTTGACACCTCATTATTGCAGCCAGGGGTTAGGAATAGCAAATTATTTCTGGGCTTAAAGCTAGATGATGTAGAGCCATATGTGGATCACCAATAAAAAGATATTAAAAAAGGTTCAAAATGGAAGTTTTTTTTTTTTTTTTTTTAAGGGGACACAATCTGAGTGTTAGGACTCGGGCCATGGGCTTCGCTCAGCGTCAATAGCAGCCAGACTGCTGCTCAGGTTTTGCTCTGCTCTGCTTTTCCTGGTTGTAGCAGTGGCCAGTTTCACTCCCTGGCTGATCAACATAGGTGTAGCGAGTTCATTGATTGTTGAATGACAGCTGACTCACCACTCAGCTGTCTGTATCTGGGCAGGACCTGGTGCCTCAGCCCCAATCATGTCTGGGGGCTGGAACTCCAGGCTCCATAAGTATCCTTACTTGTGTCATGTCCCTACTCTGCAATAGAGTCTTTTTTATGGTATTTCCTGACCTAGCAATCTTACCTGCATTGTATATTCAGTTATTTTACTTTTGGCTTTTGGACTTGACTTTTCTCCTGGACTACATTTTGAACTGCACCTCCCTCCTTTTGCTGACTTGGACCTTTGACCTTTCTGTATTGTGTTGCATTTGTCCTGTCTGTTGTTTTATGTTCACACTATATAGGATAGGGACCATCGACAAGTTGTCCGTTGTCACTAGCACTGCTGTGGCAAGTAGGCAGGGAAAGCGGGGCAGGTGCCAGTGTTAGGGCTGCACCTGTCCTTTGTCTTGCTGGTCCTATATATCCTGATACTGAGGTTAGTTGGGGAAAAGATTAAAAACAATATCCAGAAATGTTAATTTACTGAAAAAGTAGTAGATTAGACATATAAACATATAACTATCGTAACGTAATATGATTAAATATAGAAAATCTAGGAGTGTACTAGATGGACCAGGGGGCTTTTTCTGCTGACAATCCTTTAATATTCTATGATTCTAAGTAGCACTCATATCTAGAAAGGGCACAACTACACTGCCTGCACCTACCCCGCCTGCTGACTACATCATCCTTGTTCCCCTTGCATTCCCACACGTCCCACCCAACCTACCCAGCACAAGCGATTTAATCAGCGAGCAGAAGCTGGTCGGGGGACGTGCGGGTCTGCCAGGGGGCTAAGGGTGATGTAGTCAGTGGATGGTGGCTAAGCAGGGGACGTGCGGGCAGGCCAGCGGGGCAAGGGTGATGTAGTGATGTAGTCAGCAGGCGGCATCCAGGCGTGGGACGTGCAGATATGCCGGGGACAAAGGTAATGTAGTCAGTGTAGTCCTATTTTTTCCCCCTATAAAACCTCGGTGCAATTTATCATCGGGTGCCTCTTATGAAGTGAAAAATACAGTAAATAAACAAATTAATTAATGGGCCTCATTCCTTTAAAATTCAATACAATACAAAATCATTTTTCATCAACTACAGTTTCAGTAAAATGTTTTCTATGTCCTCATACACTTTTTTTCATTAAAAAATGACCCTTGAGCTGGAGATGTGGAGGTGAATACATGTTGTTTTCTTCACCCACATCCTCCCCAGCAGTTTTTGAAAAAAAAAAAAAAAAAAGTCAATAACCGAACTTCTCTTTTAATTAGTACTGAAGTTTATCTAATTTACCAAGTTTTTTCTCCATGATATTTTCTGTGGATTAATATCCAACTGTTCATCTTCTGGAAGTGATGGGTCAAACTTTCCGACTAAATCCCTAAACAAGGTATCACTTTTTTCACCTCTTATTACTTTCCAATTCAGAATATGAAGTGGAGCCATCCAATCTCTGTCCTTATTAAAAAAAGGCATTTCATTTATGTACCGGGTTAGCTTTAAAAGATAAACCATAGTTGTGAAAATGGGGCCAAGGAAAGGACAATGTAATAAACTCTATACAGGGTGTGGATAAAAACAAGATGCAGTGCCCTTAATATGTGCTATGTGGAGCTCATAAATTAATTTAGTTTTCCATATAGCATCCATTAAATCATCAGACGGCCTTTAATAGAGATGAGCGAACTGGTTCGGCCGGTATGGGATCCTGGTCGGATTTTCCAAAAGTCCGAGTCCGATCGGATTTGGATTTTTGGAAGTCGGCTCTGATTTTTTATTTTTCTTGCTTTCTAAAATGGCAGCCACCATTTTAGAAACCAGGAAGTGTTCACATGACCGCATGACGCAGTCTGCAGAGAGAGAGAGAGAGAGGAAGGACACTGTTACCAGTGCACACAGCTCGTCAGGGACAAAAACTTGCTGCTACACTGATAAGATATTCAACAAAAGCAAAGACAAAAATATTATTAGGAAAGAGGAGAGGAGAAACATATAGTGATTGAGAGAGAAAAATACAGTCATGGCCAAAAGTTTTGAGAATGATACAAATATTATTTTTTTACAAATTATTTGTATTCTCCCATTCTACCTGCAGAGGAATGGACAGAGGTAAGAGCTTGTTCACACTTGTGTTGCTTGGCGTCCACTTTTTCTGCCGGTGGCGCCTGCGGGGCTCGGGGGGGGGGGTCTGGTCCTGTGACAATGGGGTTGCAGGGCCATTCCGTGGCCCCCCTTCTCTGCTTGTGCACGCTTTGCTGGGATTGTGGTCGCTGACCGGCACAGTGATGTTTTGTGGTTAGGGACTCATGTGTATCAGAAGACCTGCACGTGGTACATGAGGCAATATGGTTTGGCCAAATTATATACTTACTTCTGATGTTGGTTTTAAATGTAGCTGAATAAGCTTTTGTGTCAGCCATGGGTGTGATGTGCAACCATTTCTGTCTTTTTGGCTTGTGCTTAATTTTTACAAAGTCTACTGCTTTAGTTTTCAAAATGGCAATTTGCATATACTCCAGAATGTTATAAAAAGTGATCAGTTTAACAGCAATTACTTGCAAAGTCAATATTTGCCTAGAAAATGAACTTTATCTACCAAAACACATTTCAACATCATTGAAGCCCTGCCTAAAAAAGACCAGCTAACATCGTTTCAGTGATTGCTCCATTAACACAGGTGTGGGTGTTGATGAGGACAGGGCTGGAGATCAATCTGTCTTGATTAAGTAAGAATGACACCACTGGACACTTTAAAAGGAAACTTGTGCTTGGCATCATTGTTTCTCTTCTGTTAACCATGGTTATCTCTAAAGAAACACGTGCAGTCATCATTGCGCTGAACAAAAGTAGCCTAACAGGGAAGAGTATCGCAGCTAGAAAGATTGCATCTCAGTCAACAATCTATCGCATCATCAAGAACTTCAAGGAGAGAGGTTCCATTGTTGCCAATAAGGCTCCAGGGCGCCCAAGAAAGACCAGCAAGCACCAGGACCGTCTCCTAAAATAGTTTCAGCTGCGGGATCAGGCTACCAGCAGTGCAGAGCTTGCTCAGGAATGGCAGCAGGCAGGTGTGAGTGCATCTGCACACACTGTGAGGCAGAGACTCTTGGAGCAAGGCCTGGTCTCAAGGAGGGCAGCAAAGAAGCCACTTCTCTCCAGAAAAAAACATCAGAGACAGACTGACAGTCTGCAAAAGGTACAGGGAGTGGACTACTGAGGACTGGGGTAAAGTCATTTTCTCTGATGAATCCCCTTTCCGATTGTTTGGGACGTCTGGAAAACAGCTTATTCGGAAAAGACAAGATGAGCGCTACCACCTGTCTTGTCTCATGCCAACTGTAAAGCATCCTGAAACCATTCATGTGTAGGGTTGCTTCTCAGCCAAGGGAATTGGCTCTCTCACAGTCTTGCCTAAAAACACAGCCATGAATGGTACCAGAATGTCCTCTGAGAGCAACTTCTCCCAACCGTCCAAGAGCAGTTTGGCGATCAAAAATGCCTTTTCCAGCATGATGGAGCACCTTGCCATAAAGCAAAGGTGATAACTAAATGGCTCAGGGAACAAAACATAGAAATTTTGGGTTCATGGCCTTGAAACTCCCCAGATCGTAAATCCATTGAGAACTTGTGGTCAATCATCAAGATATGGGTGGACAAAAAAAAAAACAACAAATTCTGACAAAATGCAAGCATTGATTGTGCAAGAATGGACTGCTATCAGTCAGGATTTGGTCCAGAAGTTGATTGAGAGCATGCCAGGGAGAATTGCAAAGGTCCTGAAGAAGGGTCAACACTGCAAAAATTGACTTGCTGCATTAACTCATTCTAACGTCAATATAAGCTTTTGTTACTGATAATATGATTGCAATTATATTTCTGTATGTGATAAAAACATCTGACAAACACACATAAAAACCAGAGGGCAGATGGTCATGTGAAAATATAATAAATATAATATTTTTGTCAGTCATTCTCAAAAGTTTTAGCCATGACTGTAGAGAGTGCGAAAGATAGATAGATAGATAGATAGATAGATAGATAGATAGATAGATAGATAGATAGATAGATAGATAGATAGGCATAGGAGAGCAAAGGGTGCACAGAACAAAAACGTGCTATACAGATATCCAAGTACTATAGTGGCACCCTTGTTAGAGTGTATATGACATTCGTGTTTCCTGAGACACAAATATATATATCTCTTGTGCATGTCTGTAGATTAATACTACAAAAAAAATGCTATACATGTATGCAAGTACTATAAAGGCACCCTTGCGAGAGTGTATATGACATACGTGTTTTACTGAGACACAAATATATACCTTGTGCATGTCTGTAGAATAAAACTCTAAAAAACAGTGCTATACAGATATCCAAGTACTATAGTGGCACCCTTGCAAGAGTGTATATGACATACAGTACGTAGTTTCCTGAGACACATATATATATATATATATATATATATATATATATATATATATATATATATATATATCTTGTGCATGTCTGTAGAATAAAGCTACAAAAAAACTGTGACACAGATATCCAAGTACTATAGTGGCACCCTTGCAAGAGCGTATATGACATATGTGTTTTCCTGAGACACAAATATATATCTCTTGTGCATGACTGTAGAATAAAACAAAAAACAAAAAAGTGCTATACAGATAAAAGTGCTAAAGTGGGATGCCTGCTAGACTGTATTACAGAAAACTGTTCTCATTTACCAAGTGTAGAAATCATATATTGAATATAAAGTCATTGCACAGCGGCAGCAGGAAACCTCACAAAGGGTTTAAAGCAGAGGGCAGGGCAGAGAGTCTGGCTCAAGGGGAAGAAGAGGACATAGCGCAGGAAGAGGGTCTAGTGGCAGGCCTGAGCTTCCTTTTTCACACCAGGGTCGTGTCCACACGTCTAATTCCACAGTCCTGGAGTGGCTGGCTCACACTTCGACGTCCACAAGGAAGAGTAGTAAGACAGCCAGCCAGGTATCTGTGGGTACCTCGGACACGACCCTGACTTTGCACGGGCACGTAGCAATTCCCCCACGTCCTCCATCTGACATAACCAGCAACATCCCGCTACCTTTTGACCCGCCGCCTGCAAGGGAACTGTTGGCGTCTATGAGCAGCCAACTGCTCTTCGATGATGATGAGCATGTGGGGGAACAGACAGGGGACAATCAAGTGCAGGGCATAGCTGTTTTGGAGGCGATATCAGAGCAGGCCCATGTTAGGCCTGGCAGGAGAGCAGTAGGCAGTAGACGAGAGAGGGTTGGGCAGGAGCCTGATGAGGATGATAGCATCATTCTGGAACAGGATGATGCTACATCGCATGTTACATGGGTTACACGGCAGGACTTGGCTTATTTGACGGATTTGTCAACCGGGAATCCATCCGCCAGCAGGCCCGCCGAAACTAAGAAGCAGACAGGCAGCAGTAGTGAAATAACAAGTTGGAAGTATAGCCGGGACAAGCAGATGACCACTGGGGAACCCTCCTCCACTGCAGGTCCTAGTATTGGCAGCGCCTGCCCATCCTCGCAGCCTGTCGGTACTAGACTCTACACCTCCCCTGTATTGGCAGTTTTATAAAAAGTGCCCTGAGGATACCTATGTGGTCATCTGTCGCCTGTGCGACAGGCACATTAAACGAGGCAAGAGTTGCCATCCTGGCACCAGCGCCATGGCTGCCAATATGAAGCGCCACCACCTTTCTGCCTGGGAGAAACAGGGTGATAGTGGGTCACAGCAGGCCCAGGCAGACCAGCGGTCAACAGCAGCAGGAAGCAGCAGTAGTCAGGGGGACCTTTCACAGAGTCAGACCTCCTCTGTGGAAGGGAGTGTGGCTTCACTCCATTCTTCGGCTGGTGTATTGCTAGCAGTAGGCAACCTGTTATCATGGAGTCCCTATACAGGCAGACATATGCACCTAGCAATCCCGCAGCAGTCAAGCTGAATGCCCACCTGGCCAAGTTGCTGGTGCTCCAGGCTCTGCCGTTTAAAGTGATCGATTCGGCACTAGTGATGAGCGAACATGCTCGTCCGAGCTTGGTTCTCGATCGAGTATTAGGGTAATCGATGGTACTCGTTACTCGGACGAGCATCTCGCAATACTCGAGAAAATCTCATCATCCGTTTCCTTTAAGTCTGGGCGCTATTTCTCAGCCAATAAACATGCAGGAGACTCTTTGGTACATCCTGCGATCACTGGGACCATCCTGGGACCCATACATGTCGACAGCAGTGATTGGTTGGCCAGATCAGATGACCCTGCCATATAAAAAGAGCAGCCGGCAGTACTCGCTTCAGACGCATGCTGTAAGAGATCAGGGACAGAGTTCTTGCTGGTCAGGGAGAGCGTCAGTGTAGGATTTAGCTTTCCAGTAGGCAGGGTATAAACTAGCAATATAAACAAACAGCCCTTTTCAGGGCTTAAAAGCGTTTTTTAATAGCTTTACTACAAACTGCTGGCTGGGACTTGCAGTGCTGCTACCACAATTTTACCAGCACACTGTGGTGATCGGCTGCTGGCAGAAAGGGGACATTAGGTGTTGCATACAGACCCCTAAGAAGTGCTCAGTGTACTCTTTTTTTTATTCTGGGGCTGGTGGTGCTGCTGCTACCTTACACTGTATTGCTGGGATTTGTAGTACATCCTGCACAGAACTTTACTGCTGATTGGAAGGGGGTGTCAGAGTGTGTATAGCTCACGCCAATACCAGATTGTACCGTCCACCCCCCCCCCCCTAAACTAGTGGGCACTACACTGTATTGCTGGTATTTGTAGTACATCCTGCATACAACTTCACTGCTGATTTTGAAGGGGGTGTCAGAGCGTGTATAGTTTACGCGAATACCAGAGTGTACCGTCCAGCCCCCCCTAAACTAGTGGGCACTACACTGTATTGCTGGGACTTGTAGTACATCCTGCACTCAACTTCACTGCTGATTTTCAAGGGGGTGTCAGAGTGTGTATAGTTCACGCCAATACCAGATTGTACCGTCCAGCCCCCCCTAAACTAGTGGGCACCCGGGGAAAGCAGCTGAACATAAAGATTCTTGGTATGTCCTCTCCTCCTCCTCCTCTTCATACAATTATCAGCCAACTGCCAAGTCTTCTTCCGCCATGCAGGGTCTGGCCTAATTATTGGGCGGCTCAATTGCTTCCTCACTCACTTATAATGGTTCTCTGCGTCCACACTGCCATGCTCTGACGTCACACTACGTCTGCGGAGGAGCAGGACTGGTTAACGGGGACCTTCTGATCACGCCTCCGCCAACCGGCTAGCTGTTTTATTTTTTTATTTTTGTCTAGCCATGGCCGGGGCCTCACCACCCCCGGTCGAGAGGCATCAAGTGTACTCTTGATGGTGAGTGGTGAGTGAGAGCAGGCCTAGCCAGTTACCTGTCAGCACCCGGGTTCATGTCCACTACATATCCCAGCCCCTGGACTCACTCCAATTTTTGGGTGGGCTCACTTGATTCCCCACTCACTTGTAATGGTTCTCTGTGTCCTTACTGCCATGCTGTGTCTGGCCTAATTTTTGGGAGGCTCACTAGCTTCCTTACTCACTTGTAATGGTTCTCCGTGTTCAAGGCCCTGCACTGTTTGACCTGTTTTTGGGGAGCCTCACTAGCTTCCTCACTCACTTGTAATGGTTCTCTGTGTGTTCAAGGCCCTGCACTGTCTGGCCTAGTTTTGGGGAGCCTCACTATCTTCCTCACTCACTTGTAATGGTTCTCTGTGTTTAAGACCCTGCAGTGTTTGGCCTAGTTTTGGGGAGCCTCACTAGCTTCCTCACTCACTTGTAATGGTTCTCTGTGTGCTGAATGCCATGCTGTGTCTGGCCTAGTTTTGGGGAGCATCACTAGATTCCTCACTCACTTGTAATGGTTCTCTGTGTGTTCAAGGCCCTGCACTGTCTGACCTAGTTTTGGGGAGCCTCACTAGCTTCCTCACTCACTTGTAATGGTTCTGGTTCTGTGTACTGAATGCCATGCTGTGTATGGCCTAGTTTTAGGGAGCCTCACTAGCTTCTTCACTCACTTGTAATGGTTCTCTGTGTGTTCAAGGCCCTGCACTGTCTGGCCTAGTTTTGGGGAGCCTCACTATCTTCCTCACTCACTTGTAATGGTTCTCTGTGTGTTCAAGACCCTGCAGTGTCTGGCCTAGTTTTGGGGAGCCTCACTAGCTTCCTCACTCACTTGTAATGGTTCTCTGTGTGTTCAAGACCCTGCAGTGTCTGGCCTAGTTTTGGGGAGCCTCACTAGCTTCCTCGCTCACTTGTAATGGTTCTCTGTTTGCTGAATGCCATGCAGTGTCTGTCCTAATTTTTGGGAGGCTCACTAGCTTCGTCACTCATTTTTAATGGTTCTCTGTGTCCTCACTGCCATGCTTTGTCTGGCCTAATTTTTGGGAGGCTCACTAGCTTCCTCAATCACTTGCAATGGATCTCGTGTGCTGAATGCCATGCTGTGTCTGGCCTTATTTTGGGGAGGCTAACTGGCTACCGCTTCTACCTTGTTCACTCTGTCCTCACCGCCATGCTGTGTCAGGTTGATTTTTTTGGCTGGTTCATGATATGCTACCTCTGTTTTCATGGTTCCCCGTGTTCTCAAATTCCAGGGCCTCTTAAGAAGACTGTATTGTTCTATTTGTCCTCACACTACGTCTGCGGAGGAGCGGGACCGGTTGCCGGGGGCCCGCGGATCGCGCCCCCGCCAACCAGCTAGCTGTTTTATTTTATTTTTTGGTCTAGCTGTGGCCGGGGCCTCACCACCCCCGGTCGAGAGGCATCAAGTGTACCCTTGATGGTGAGTGGTGACTGACAGCTGGCCTAGCCAGTTAGCTGTCAGCACCCGAGTTCGTATCCACTACATATCCCAGCCACTTGACTCACTCCAATTTTTGGGTGGGCTCACTTGCTTCCTCACTTTTAATGGTTGTCTGTGTGCTCAATGCCAAGCTGTGTCTGGTCTAATTTTTGGGAGGCTCACTTTATTCCTCACTCACTTTTAATGGTTCTCTGTGTGCTCACTGCCATGCTAGGTCTGGTATAATTTTTGGGAGGCTGACTGGCTACCAATTCTATCTCGTTCACTCTGTCCTCACCACCATGCTGCATGAGGCTAAATTTTTGGGTGGTTCATGATATGCTACCTCTGTTTTAATAGTTCCCTGTGTTCTCACTGCCATGCTGTTTCAGGCTGAGTTTTTGGGTGGTCCATATGCCTACCTCTGTTTTAACCAGGCTGTTGCACAGAATTAGGCATAATGGTGCCAGTAGGCAGCCTCAGAGGCATGGATACATGCTGCCCCTTCTGTTTCCTGTCCATTTTCGTTGTGTTTCCATCAATTTCTGATTTTGACAGGTTTTCACATGACCTTCCCTCTTGAGTCTCCTGCAAAAAAGCTTGAGTCTCCCATTGACTTCAATGGGGTTCGTTACTCGAAATGAGCACTCGAATATCGTGAGATATTCGTTTCGAGTAACGAGCACCCGAGCATTTTAGTACTCGCTCATCACTACTCGGCACCTTTCTGTGAACTGATGTTGTGTGCGGAGCCACGGTGAAAGGTGCTGAGTCAATATTACTTTTCTAACACAGCTATGCCGGCCATGTATAGGTATTTTTGCAAAAAGGTTGCTTACTCGCTGAGTCATTCAGTGAGCAGACATGTACATTTAACCATAGACATCTGGAGCTGTAATTACGGGCAAGGGCATTATATGTCCATTACTGCTCAGTGGGTAAATGTTAAATGGCCAGCGGAATCCCAGCAACTTGGATAGGGAAGGGCGATGACACCAGCCCGTTGTCACAGCAGGGTTCCTGTGTCGCGGTCCTCCTCCACCTCTTCCAGTACGTCAAAAGCCTCCTCAACCGCTGGTGGTCCTCCCTTGTACCACTTGGGTGTAGCACAGAGGCGTCACACTGTGCTGCACCTAGCCTGCCTGGGGGAAAGGAGACACACAGGGGAAGAGCTGCACCGCCTGCTCGAGACGGACATCCTCTCGTGGCTGACTCTACGCCATGTGGAAGTTGGGACGGTGGTGAGTGACAATGGGAGCAACATTCTGTGTCCTGCGTCGAGGAGGTATGAGGCATGCCCCGTATATTGCCACATGTTTAAAACATAATAGTTACACAAAAGTCTACATCCCAGTTACAGACTGTGTTGTCAATGGCTCGAAAGCTGTGTAACCATTTCAGCCATTCAAGTCGCTCTCACAACATCCTCCTCAACCTGCCGCGGAGGAATGGTCTTCCCAACCATCGTCTCATTTGCGATGTAGCAACTCGGTGGACCTCCACTTTCCACATGCTGGACCGGCTCTATGAGTAGAGGAAGGCTTTGACGGATTTGTTCTTGATGCAGGCGGAAATGGCGACTGCCCTGTTTAAACTGGAGCTCGGGCAGTGGCAGCTCATGCGTTACACCTGCCGCTTGCTACGACCCTTTGAGGAGGCCACCTTGCTGGTCAGTGGGCAAGACACAGGACTGAGCGTCATCATACCTATGTTTCATGTACTGGAGCTGATGCGACTCAGTGGCGAGGGGGAACAGGTCTTGCCACTGTCGCAGCCTGGGTCGCTGGAGAAAGGCTTGGCAGTGGAGGGGGGATACGAAGTTGAAGAGAAGGAGGAGGACCTGAACGCATGGGAACTCTTAGGGGATACGGGTGGAGGAGAAGGCGATGAGCCTTCCTGCCAGACAACAGGGGGGGCCAGAGGAGGATATGCAGGGCTATGAGGAGGATGCAGGCAGTACTCATTGGCAGTATGCTGTGGAGACGGAGGCAGGGACTCCTTCCCACTCCCTGGTGGAAATGGCTAAGCGCATGTTGATATGCTTTCGGGCAAAGGATTTGTTAACGGGATGACTTCTGGCTGGCCACACTACTGGACCCACGGTATTCCAACAAGCTGTGTGAATTTATTCACCTTTCCCAACGGGAGGAAAAAATGAATTATTATAGAGAGGAGCTGGGTGCACAATTAGTGGCAGCCTTTGGAACATGGTGCTCTCATTCACGCCATTCTCACCAGGGCCACACCAGCAGCGCTGCCTCCTCCACATCCTCCTCTAGCAGCTTGGGTGGCATGAGCAGCGGCACCAGTCTGACCTGATGTCCATGATGCATGCTTTCAAGCAGCCACAGTCCGGGGTAATAGGAGCACCGGCACAGCAGCAGGACATGGCGGCACACCTCAAACAGCAAGTAAAGGTGTTTTTGTACTCGTAACGTGCCGTAAACCCTGGACTACTGGGTGGGAAAATAAGATGTCTGGCCACAACTCGCTGAATTTGATTTGGACATACTCTCCTGTCGGGCCAGCAGTGTGTCATCCGAGCGAGTTTTCAGCGCAGCAGGTCATATTGTCAGTCCCAGGAGAACCATTAAAATGAACGCCTCATGGATAGACACCTGCTCCTGATACCACAGAGTAGGATTTGGTTGTGTTGTCACCAAGATGTAGGACCTTTTCTGCTTTTATTATGGCCTATATGTGAACTAGACCTTACTGGTTTTTCCACCATTCCTGCTGCTGCAACTGCTGCCCTGCTACCTGTTGCCTGTCCATGGATATCATTATTCTTCTTCCGCTGCTCATGTCACCCCATTACAACTGCAACTCCTGCCCTGACCTCCATGTTGACTACTGCCGCTCCTGTACTGGCCTCTATGTTGGCTACTGCTGTGCCTTCACTGGCCTCTATGTTGACTACTGCCGCTCCTGTACTGGCCCCAATGTTGGCTACTGCTGGGCCTTCACTGTCCTCTATGTTGACTATTGCCGCTCCTGCCCTGGCCTCCAAGTTGGCTACTTCTGGACCTTCATGGGCCTCTATGTTGACTACTGCCTCTCCTTTACTGGCCTCCATGTTGACTACTGCTGGGCCTTCACTGGCATCCATGTTGACTACTGTAGCTCCTGCCCTGGCCTCCATGTTGGCTACTGCTGGGTTTTCACTGGCCTCTATGTTGACTACTGCCGCTCCCATACTGGCCTTTATGTTGACTACTGCTGGGCCTTCACTGGCCTCCATGTTGACTACTGTAGCTCCTGCCCTGGCCTTCATGTTTGCTACTGCTGGGCCTTCACTAGCCTCTATGTTGACTACTGCCGCTCCTGTACTGGCCTCCATGTTGACTACTGTCGCTCCTGTACTGGCCTCCTTGTTGGCTACTGTTGCTCCTGTACTGGCCTCCATGTTGACTACTGCTGCTCCTGTACTGGCCTCCATGTTGGCTACTGTTGCTCCTGTAATGGCCTCCATGTTGGCTACAGTTGCTCCTGTGCTGGCCTCCTTGTTGGCTACTGGTGCTCCTGTACTGGCCTCCATTTTTACTACTGCTGCTGCTCCTGCCTGGCCTCAATGTTGATTACTGTTAATCCTGTCTGGCCTCCATTTTGACTGCTTTTGCTCCTGCCTGGCCTCTATGTTGACTACTGCCGCATCTGTACTGGCCTCCATGTTGGCTACTGTTGCTCCTGTACAGGCCTCCATGTTGTCTACTGCTGCTCCTGCCTGGCCTCAATGTTGACTACTGTTGATCCTGCCTGGCCTCCATTTTTACTTCTTTTGCTCCTGCCTGGCCTCTATGTTGACCACTGTTTATCCAGCCTGGCCTCCATTTTGACTACTTTTCCTCATGCCTGGCCTCCATTTTTACTATTTTTCCAACTGCCTGGCCTCCATGTTGACTACTGTTGATCAAGCCTGGCCTCCATTTTGACTTATTTTCCTCCTGCCTGGCCTCCATTTTGACTACTGTTGATCCTGCCTGGCCTCCATGTTGACTATTGTTGCTCCCGCCTGCCCTCCATTTTGACTAATTTTCCTCCTTCCTGGCCTCCATTTTAACTACTGTTGCTCCTGCCTGGCCTTCATGTTGACTACTATTGCCCCTGCCTGGCCTCTATTTTGACTACTTTTCCTCCTGCCTGGCCTCCATGTTGACAAATGTTAATCCAGCTTGCCTCAATTTTGACTACTTTTCCTCCTGCCTGGCATCCATGTTGACTTCTGCTTCTCCTGCCTAGCTTCCATGTTGACTACTGTTGATCCTGCCTGGCCTCCATTTTGACTACTGTTGATCCTGCCTGGCCTCCATGTTGACTACTGTTGATCCAGCCTGGCCTCCATTTTGACTACTTTTCCTCCTGCCTGCCCTCCATGTTGACTTCTGTTGATCACGCCTGGCTTCCATTTTGACTACTTTTCCTCCTGCCTGGCCTCCATGTTGACTACTGTTGATCCTGTCTGGCCTCCATGTTGGCTTCTGCTGCTCCTTTCTGGCCTCCATGTTGGCTACTGCTTGTCAGGATCTTGATATTTTATCATTTGACCACTAGAGGCCGCCATTTGTAGTTTAGAAGAATTTGTGCTGCAGTGAGTTTGGAGGTTCGTGTAACCAATATGAATTGTTTACTTACTAACATCTTTGCAGAGATGGAAACTTTAAAGACAAAGTATTTGGCTTTTGAGAATCAGACATCTCATAATGTTCAAATTTTTTGACAAGCTACACAGGACTTACGAAACATTGTGACTCAACATACAGAGCAGATCCGGGAACTTAAGGACCGAGCTGTGGTTTCAGCATCTTCATCTACTCTGCCACTTCCACCATTCAGGTTTGGTGGGGACCGTGACAAGTACCGTTGATTTATTAACCAATGCAAGCTATACTTCGGTGCACATGCTGCTAACTTCCGTACTGATAAATCCAAGGTTCTCTGTATTATCATGCTACTGACACATAAAGCTGTGACCTGGGCAAACCCCCTTAATGAAACCGACGATGCTTGTCTTGATGATCTGGATGCCTTCCTAGCTGCCATAAGTCAAGTATTTGATGACCCCAACCGATCCGCTACAGCAGAAGCAACATTATTGGCCTTACGTCAGGGCAGGCGCTCTGTTGATGAATATGCCACAGAATTCAGAAGGAGGGTCATAGATACTGAATGGCTGAATGGAATAATGCTGCAAAACTGACTTTCTTTAAAAATGGACTGTCTAATGCACCTAAACATGAGTTAGCACGTGCAGATGCCCCATTGAATTTTGATGATTTTGTACACCATTGTATACAAATTGACACTCGCTTATCAAAAGTGGGGTTCTACCTGGATACGCAATAGCAACCATTATCTATCACCTCCTGCTACCTCAAAAGAATTTGAGACAAAGAGTCAACATGAACCTGACACTGAACCTATCCAGATTGACAGTATACAGAAGCGTGAGAGTGCTGATAGGAGAGAACGTAGGCTTCGGGATAACCAGTGCTTTTTTTGTGGTAAACCTGACCATTTCCTCAGCAATTGTCCAAGCTGGTTGCGCAAGGCAGTGGCCGTAATAACAGATCCTGATCTTTCTGAAGATGAGTCAGTTTCCTCAGAACCCGTGCCACTAGTGAATGCAGTCATCCGCCCCATCTCTTCTATAGCACCAAATATTAGAAAAGAAGCCAAGAATTCACACTGCTTTTTACACATGAAGTTTCGGATTGATTCTCAGTGGATTTCCACCTCTGCCATGGTGGATTCTGGAGCTAATGGGAACTTTATGGACATTTCTTTTGCGAAGAAACATGGAGTAAGATTTCAAGACAGATTATCACCCATTCTTATGGAAACTGTTGATAGATGTCCACTAAGTTCAGGCCCGGTGGACCAAGAGATCGTACCACTAGAAATAATTATGGAACCTAATCATCACGAGGTCTTATCTTTCTTACTAATTTCTTCTCCACATTTTCCTATTATCTTGAGACTTCCATGGTTGCAAGCTCAAAACCCCACAATTGACTAGGAATGCAGACAAGTGTCCTTTCCACTGGAGAACTCCTCTGAGACTGTGCCAAAACAACAGTGTGACAGTGTGACAGAAGAACCTGAGTTATCATCTAAACTACCATCTATATATGCTGAGTTTAAAGATATATATGACCAAAAGAATGCTGACAAACTGCCTCCACATCGACCATATGACTGTCCCATTGAACTACTTCCTGGCGCAATTATACCTTTTGGAAGCATGTACCCGATGGCTGAACCAGAACTGAAGGCACTTAAAGAATACATTGATGAGAATTTAGCTAAAGGGTTCATCCGGTCATCTACTTCCCCGGCAGGTGCACCTATATTTTTTGTTAAAAAGAAGGATGGCAGCTTAAGACCTTGTGTGGACTACAGAGAACTAAATAAAGTTACTATAAAGAATTGTTACCCACTGCCATTGATTTCTGAGTTACTGAACAGAGTTTTTCATGCAAATATTTTCACCAAACTGGATCTAAGGGGTGCCTATAACCTGGTGCGGATTAAAGCAGGTGATGAATGGAAGTTCTAGTATAAACAGTCCTGTGCCATATGACGCACTGTGTGAACACTGTCCTGTTCTGGGTCGCTAGTCCCAGCAATCACCAACTTAGTAGACAAAGTAGGACAGAGACAAGTACTTTGCAAAAGTTTTTCCTTATTATTGAAACTTCCTGGTACATAGCAGTACAACTTTTAAGAAAATAAATAAATTCACCACAGTGCTGTAGACGCGAGGCTGGTCTTCACGCCGCGGCTGCGGCGCTCTTCATATCCTCAAGTCCATAGAGGCTCTCACCCTCCAGGTGACCGGAAGTGATGAATGGAAGACAGCATTTTGATCACGTTATGGACATTTTGAATATTTAGTAATGCCGTTCGGACTCTATAACGGTCCTGCAGCATTCCAGCACTTTATCAATGACATCTTTAACCCCTTAGTGACCGCCATGCTGCCTTTTCACGGCGGCCACTAATGGGCTTTATTCCGATGCGTACGCCTTTTAACGGCGGGCGCATCGGAATAAATTACCGCCCGGCGGCGGCTGCAGGACGGGGGATCAGCGGTCAGTGTGACCGCTGACACCCTCCTGTAACTGCCCGGAGCGGAGGATTCTCCGCTCCGGGCAGTTTAACCTGTTAAATGCCGCTGTCAAACCATGACAGCGGCATCTAACGGGTCCCGGTGGATCCCGGACGGCGCCGTGGTTCACTTACATGATCGCGATGTCCCGCGGCGCCGTCCGGGGTCCCGATGTCTCCATGGTGATTCCGGGGTCCTAATGAAGGTCCCCGGGGTCACCATGGAGATGCCTCATGCTGACAGGGGTGGCCGCGGCTATTGCCTGTCAGCATGAGGCATGATACAATACATTGCAGTACATCAGGTACTGCAATGTATTGTATCAGTGATCTAAGTATTTTACACTAGTGTACAGTAATGTACACTAGTGTAAAAGTAAAAAAAAGTGAAAAAAAGTGTGCACCAAACACAACACAGCCCCCCCCCCAGCCCCCCCAATAATAAAGATGCATTACATTCCCCATACACTATAAAACATTACATAAAAGTGATCAAAAACACAAATCCTATACATATTTGGTATCGTTACGTCCGTAACGACCCAATCTATAAAACTATATCAATAATTATATTGCACGACACACGCTGTAAAAAAAAAATAAAAAAAACAGTACTAGAATAGCTGTATTTTATCAATCCACTTTTGAAAATACGTCATAAAAGAGATCAAAAAGTCATATACATATAAAACTTGGTATCAATAGAAACTACAGATCTTCCCGCAAAAAATAAGCCCAAAACCAGCTCTGTCGCGCAAAAGATGAGAACGCTATGGATCTTGCAATGCAGGGACAGTTTTTGTGGGTTTTGGCTAGGAAGATAGTTTCTATTGCGCCAAAGCGGTAACAGTTAAAAAAAACTATACAAATGTGGTATCGCCGTAACCGTAGCGACCCAGAGAATACATGTGCTATGTTATTAGTGACCGCCGATACGGATTTTTACGGCGATCACTAATGGGCTCTATTCTGCTGCCATCAGCTCTTTATGGCGATGGTGCAGAATAGTGCAGCGGCGCCGGTAATGCCCGCAGCCTCCTCCTCTCAGCTATCGGAGGTCGCTGAGGGGTTGGGGGAGAGTGTGGGGTCAGTCCCGGCCAGTCCCCTCACCGGTGATCGCCGTTATTATCAGTATAAAGGCGGCTACCGGTAACGGGCATTGCCAGCGCAGCTGAACGCTTTCATCTCTTCTCACCGTGAATCCACAGTGAGAGGAGATGAAAACATGTCCCCCCCATCCCCAGAATTAACCCTAGTGACCTGGCCACTGACCCTCCCCTCCCTGGGCGGCCATCTGATCCAAGATGGCCGCCGTCATCACTGTGAACAGACTCTGTTCACAGTGATGGATTCCTAAAAATGATCCAAGCTTCATTCTTTCCACCACAGGAGGTGGCGGAGAGCATGGGGCAATGATCGGTGCCCACCCGATGTGGTCCTAGTACAAGTGATCAGCGGTATATACTATATACCACTGATCGCTTGTTCCAAATGGTGCCGGCACTTTTTTACGCCTGTCACCAAAGTCAAGTGCCCTGGATTACCCGTAACCACCCTGGATTACTTGTAACCACCCCAGATTACCTGTAACCACCCCAGATTACCCATCACCACCCCAGATTACCCGTAACCACCCCAGATTACCCGTAACCACCCCAGATTGCCCGTAACCACCCCAGATTGCCCATAACCACCCCAGATTGCCCGTAACCACCCCAGATTGCCCATAACCACCCCAGATTGCCCGTAACCACCCCAGATTGCCTGTAACCACCCTAGATTGCCTGTAACCTCCCCAGATTGTCTGTAACCTCCCCAGATTGTCCGTATCCACCCCAGATTGCCCGTATCCACCCCAGACAGCCCATAACCATCCCAGACAGCCCATAACCACCCCAGATTGCCTGTCACCACCCCAGAATGCCCGTAATCTCCACAGATTGCCCGTAATCTCCACAGATTGCCCGTATCCCCACCCATAGCCCATAACCATTCCAGACAGCCCGTAACCACCCCAGATTGCCACAGACTGCCTGTAACTACCCCAAATTGCCTGTAACCACCACAGATTGCTCGCAACCACCCCAGATTTCCCGTCACCACCCCAGATTTTCCGTCACCACCCCAGATTGCCAGTTGCATCCCCAGATAGTCAGTGAACACCACCAGATTGCCCGTCACCTCCCCAGATAGCCAGTAACCACCCCTAGATAGCCAGTAAACACCCCAAGATTGCCCATAACCACCCCATACAGCCAGTAACCACCCCAGATTGCCCGTAACCACCCCAGATTGCCTGTGACCACCCCAGATTGACCGTAACCACCCCAGATTGACCGTAACCACCCCAGATTGACCGTAACCACCCCAGATTGGCACAGACTGCTCGTAACCACCCCAGATTGCCCATAACCCCACCAGATTGCCTGCTGCCACCTCAGATAGCCAGTAAACACCCTGAGATTGTCTATTACCACCCCAGATAACCAGTAAACCCCCACATATTGCCTGTAACTAAAATGACACTCCTTCTCTTCTGAGCCCTGCTGTGTGCCCATACAGTGGTTTATGCCCACATATGGGGTACCATTGTACTCAGGAGAACCTCCATTACAAGTTTTGGGGTGCTTTTTCTCCCTTGTTCCTAGTGAAATTGAGAAATTTCAAACTAAACAAACATGTTATTGAAAAAATTCATTTTTTTCGATTTTTACGGTCTAGTTTTGAATACTTTCCTCCAATAACTGTGGGGTCAAAATGGTCACCACACCCCAAGATAAATTCCTTGAGGGGTGTACTTTCCAAAATGGGGTGATTTTGGGGGGGGAGGGTTCTATTCTGTAGACATTACAGGGGCACTGCAAACGCACCTGGCGCTCAGAAACTTCTTCAGGAAAATCATGCACTGAAAATGCTTGGCGCTCCCTCCCTACTGAGCCCTGCTGTGTGCCCACACAGTGGTTTATGCCCACATATGGGGTACTGTTCTACTCAGGAGTACCTGCCTTACATATATTGGGGTGAGTTTTCTCCCCTGTTTCTCGTAAAATTGAGAAATTTCAAACTAAACAAACATGTTATTGGAAAAATTCTATTTTTTCATTTTTACTGTCTTCTTTTGAATACTTTCCTCTAATACCTGTGGGGTCAAAATGGTCACCACACCCCAAGATGTATTCTTTGATGGGTGTACTTTCCAAAATGGGGTGACTTTTGGGGGGGGTTCTATTCTGCTGACACTACAGGGGCTCTGCAAACGCACCTGGCGCTCAGAAATTTCTTCAGCAAAATCTGAACTGGAAATGCTAATTGGAGCTCCTTCCCTTCTGAGCCCCGCTGTGTGCCCACACAGTGGTTTATGCCCACATATGGGGTATCGTTCTACTCAGGAGTACCTGCCTTACATATATTGGGGTGAGTTTTCTCCCCTGTTCCTCGTGAAATTGAGAAATTTCAAACTAAACAAACATATTATTGGAAAAATTCTATTTTTTCATTTTTACTGTCTTCTTTTGAATACTTTCCTCTAATACCTGTGGGGTCAAAATGGTCACCACACCCC
Organism: Dendropsophus ebraccatus; assembly: GCF_027789765.1. Lineage (NCBI taxonomy): Eukaryota > Metazoa > Chordata > Amphibia > Anura > Hylidae > Dendropsophus > Dendropsophus ebraccatus. The sequence continues at coordinate 23,131,300 of NC_091460.1, read as the reverse complement.
AAGATGTATTCTTTGATGGGTGTACTTTCCAAAATGGGGTGACTTTTGGGGGGGTTCTATTCTGCTGACACTACAGGGGCTCTGCAAACGCACCTGGCGCTCAGAAATTTCTTCTGCAAAATCTGAACTGGAAATGCTAATTGGAGCTCCTTCCCTTCTGAGCCCCGCTGTGTGCCCACACAGTGGTTTATGCCCACATATGGGGTATCGTTCTACTCAGGAGTACCTGCCTTACATATATTGGGGTGAGTTTTCTCCCCTGTTCCTCGTGAAATTGAGAAATTTCAAACTAAACAAACATATTATTGGAAAAATTCTATTTTTTCATTTTTACTGTCTTCTTTTGAATACTTTCCTCTAATACCTGTGGGGTCAAAATGGTCACCACACCCCAAGATGTATTCTTTGATGGGTGTACTTTCCAAAATGGGGTGACTTTTGGGGGGGTTCTATTCTGCTGACACTACAGGGGCTCTGCAAACGCACCTGGCGCTCAGAAATTTCTTCAGCAAAATCTGAACTGGAAATGCTAATAGGTGCTCCCTTCCTTCTGAGGCCTGCTGTGTGCCCATACAGTGGTTTACGCCCACATATGGGGTACCGTTCTACTCAGGAGAACCTGCATTACAAAATTTGGGGTGCATTTTCTCTCATGTTTATTATGAAAATGAGATACTTTAATCTTAACAAATATATTATTGGAAAATTTCTATTTTCCATTTTTTTCCGGCCTAATTGTGAATACTTTCCTCCAGCCCCTGTAGGGTTAAAATGCTCATTATACCCCTAGATTAATTCTTTAAGGTGTCTAGTTTCCAAAATGGGGTCACTTATGGGGGTTTCCAGTATACAAGCCTCCTAAATCAACTTAAAAAAAGAACTGGTCCCTAAAGAAATCAGTTTTGGAAATTTCATGAAAATTTGATAATTTGCTGATACATTTCTAAGCCCCATAACAGCCTAAAAAAGTTAAATATGTTTACGAAATGAAGCCAGAATAAAGAGGACATATTGATAATGTGACTTACTAACTAATTTTTGTCATGTGCCTTTTTTTTTTTAGAAGCAAAGAATTTCAAAGTTCGTAAAGTGCAAAATTTTCAAATTTTTCATTATATTTTGATGTTTTTCACAAAAAACACACAAGACAGTGACCAAATTTTGCCACTAACATAAAGTACCATATGTTACGAAAAAACAATCTCAGAATCGCTAGCATACGTTAAAGCATCACTGAGCTATAAGCGCATAAAGTGAGACAGGTCAGATTTTGAAAAATGAGCCTGGTCATTAAGGCCCAAACAGGCTTGGTCCCTAAGGGGTTAAAGACTTGCTAGATCAGTTCATGGTCATTTATCTGGATGACATAATGATATTTTCTAATTCTGAAGAAGAGCATCAGAATCATGTGAGCGCTGTGCTGGAGCGCCTAAGAATACACTAACTCTACATTAAGTTAGAGAAATGTGAATTTCATCAAACAGAGATCCAGTTCTTGGGTTATGTCATTTCTGCCCTAGGCCTGCACATGGACAATAACAAGATTCAAGCAATTATTGACTGGCCAGCTCCAAAGAATATGAGGGAAGTTCAACGATTTGTAGGATTTGCTAATTTCTACCGACGATTTATCAAGAAGCGACAATTGCACCCATTACTCATCTAACAAAGAAAGGAATACGCTTTGTTTGGTCTCCTGCGGCACAGAATTCCTTTACCTGTCTAAAGACCAAGTTTACCACAGCTCCTAAACTAACTCATCCTGACCCTGAACATGCTTTTATTGTTGAAGTAGATACTTCTGACAATAGGCGGTATTCTATCACAAAGAACAGGAGATAAGGACTTGTAGCATCCCTGTGCTTACTTCTCTCGTAGACTGACTTCTTCAGAGAGGAATTATGATGTGGGGAACAAAGAACTTCTAGCTATCATTGCTGCCTTCCAAGAATGGAGACATCATTTAGAAGGAGCGGCACAGCAAATAGTGGTTCTGACTGACCATCGTAATCTTGAATTCATCAGATCTGCCTAATGTTTGTCTCCTCGCCAAGTATGGTGGAGTTTGTTTCTTAATCGTTTCAACTTTGTGATCTCTTACCGGCCTGGTTCACAAAATGGTAAAGCTGATGCCTTATCTAGACTGTTCCCTAACAATTCTTCCATGGCAACACAACCAACAACCATCCTTTCTGAATCCAAATTCCTTGGGGTAATCCACAACAAGAACTTGCTGGAAGAGATAAGTGAAGCATTTGAGACAGATTCTGTTCTTCAAAATCCAACAGATGATGTGGTACTTAGCTACCAAAATAGAGTGTGGAGTTATAAGCACTGCGTTTATGTTACAGAATCTGCCAGATTAAAGGTGTTAAAACTAATTCATGATTCCAGATTAGCAGGTCACAAAGGAATTCAGAAGACACAAGAACTTTTGCCACGTTTCTTTTGGTGGCCCTATTATCAAAGAGATGTAAAGAAATATGTTTTCTCCTGTAGCACATGTGCCAGATGCAAGACTCCCCGTGCCTCATCTATGGGACTGTTGCAGCCTCTGTCAATTCCATCTGGCCCTTGGGGATCTATCTCGATGGACTTTATTGTTGACCTTCCAGCCTCCAAAGGAAAGAATTCCATTTTAGTGGTTGTTGATCGGCTCACAAAAGCGGCACATTTCATCCCATGCGCTGGGCTCCCTAGTGCTAAAGAGACTGCTGATCTTGTCATTCAGAATGTGTTTTGCCTTCATAAAGTACCTAATGAGGTTTGTCATCTGCATTTCATCCCCAGTCTAATGGGCAAACCGAGCGTACAAACCAGACCCTGGAGCAATATCTTTGATGCTACATATGCCATTTACAGGATGACTGGGTTGATTTACTTCCTTTGGCAGAATCTTCTTATAATAATTCTCAGAATTCCTCCACCAAACAGACACCATTTTTTGCCAATTTGGGTTACCACCCAAGTATCCTTCCTAATTTTCCAAGAGAAACTTCCATCCCTGCAGTCTCTGACAACATACAATAATTTCAGCAAAATCTGGAAGTACTAAAGGACACTTTAGGAATTGCCCAGGAAAGATACAAAGAAGCAGCTGATAAGTCTCGCAGGCCATCTCCAAACTTCAAGGTGGGGTATGAAGTATGGCTCTCCACTAAGAATCTGAAACTTAATTTACCCTCAGCTAAATGGGTTCAAAGATTCATTGGTCCATTCAAGATTATTGGACAAATAAGCTCAGTAGCCTTTCGTCTCAAGTTGCCCAGGACGATGAGAATCCATCCAGTGTTCCATGTATCTCTCCTGAAACCAGTTGTTGTTAATCCATTTCCAGGTCGCCTTGTGCCTCCCCCTGATCCAATCGAAGCTGATGGACAGGAACATTATACCGTTAAGAAGATCAAGGACTCCAGGATTTTCAGAAATTGGTTGCAATACCTGATTAAATGCCAAGATATGGGCCAGAAGAAAATTCATGGGAACCTGTGGCCAATATCAATGCCCCTCGGCTGATTAAAGAATTTCACAAGAGATACCCAGATAAACCAAGTCATGCACATTCCAGAGGCCGCTGTTAAGGAGTGAATAATGTCAGGATCTTGATATTTTATCATTTGACCAATAGAGGCCGCCATTTGTAGTTTAGAAGAATTTGTGCTGCAGTTCCATACCTTACCACTGGATGCTGTTGTTTTTCCCTTGTTTTTGCCCTTTTCCAAAATGGTCACTATGGATGGTGTGGCAGCCATTTTGCTTCCTGTTTGGGCCTACTTCTGACCATGAGGCAATGCAAACATTGCTTGAGTATTGTGACTTGTTCCAGTCTCCTGCTCCAGAGAACTATCTTCTCCAGACTATTCTACATTCAAGTTGGATTATCCTAATCTACATTTTAGTTGCACCCCTCCGGACATTCTCTTCAGTTTATCCGTGTGCTTGGCTCACTCCATCTGGCCATTGGATTTCAGGTGCGTACACCAGTATCATGACACTGCTGCTCCTGCCTGGCCTCCATGTTGACTACTGCTGCTCCTGCCTGACCTCCACGTTGACTACTGTTGCTCCTGCCTGGCCTCCATGTTGGCTACTGTTTCTCCTGCCTGGCCTCCATGTTGACTACTGCTGCTCCTGCCTAGCCTCCATGTTGGCTACTGCTGCTCCTATCTGGCCTCCATGTTGGCTATTGCTGCTCCTGCCTGGCCTCCATGTTGACAACTGTTGCTCCTGCCTGGCCTCCATGTTGACTACTGTTGCTCCTGCCTGGCCTCCATGTTGACTACTGTTGCTCCTGCCTGGCCTCCATGTTGACTACTATTGCTCCTGCCTGGCCTCCATTTTTACTACTGTTGCTCCTGCCTGGCCTCCATGTTGACTACTATTGCTCCTGCCTGGCCTCCATGTTGACTACTGCTGCTCCTGTACTGGCCTCCAATGACTACTGCTGCTCCTTCACTGCATTTGTGACATTTTTCCTGCATAGACTCTTGTAGAAAATGGTAACCTCTATTACATGTCCCACTCACTTGATTGGAATATTACGGCTCGCCACAGTAGGATGACATCAGAGGGGTTTCTTTATAAAATGGAGATTTATTGCTTCTTCTTTAAAAATAATAAAAGTTACAGAAATGAATAGTTGGGAAAAGTCTTACAGTCCTCTTGTTTGTCAGTTCATATCAAGTGAAGGGTCTGTTTGCAATGCCATGATAGCTTTCAGCAGCAGCTGTCGATTGGCTTCAGCGTCTTGGGTGACTTTTGTCTCGTCATGGAGCTCATCTTTCTGAAGGCCCCCGATCCTCCCTCCTCTTCTCCGGTGGTATTCTTTTTATTCTTGCACTGTCTCACTGTGAATATCGTGTGTGTGTGTTTATTATAATAGTGTGTGTGTCTGCACATATATGACCATAACAAATATAGCACTCCTTCTCTATGTATCTGTCAGGAACTTACCCTCCCGGGCTCCAGCGACGCCTGTCTCCAGCTCGGGCTCCAGTGATGTCACGGAGACCCGACGGCGTCCCTGACAACCAGGGATGCCGTGGTCACGTGATTGCCGGCCGGTACTCAGCTGAACAGCTTCAATGCAGGCTGAGTGATGGATTGCTCTGCCACTCAGCCTTCAGTGTTGCAGCTGAATTGTGTCTGAATTTAGGAGGCCGGACCAATCAGCCTTTGGTCCGGGCTCCTGATCCAGTATAATAGTAAGTCAGAGCCAGCCTCTAATCGCTGGCTATTAGGTTCATTCTGATCCCAGCTCCCCTTGTCCTATTCCTGCTAACCCTGTCCTAATTCCTTTCTGCCCGACTTACTCGTGTTCTGACCTCTGCCTGACTTTTGACTATCCCTTGTGTTACTGATTTTGTACTGCGTTGCCCGTGTGGTTTGACCCGGATTGTTTTACTATTCCATATTGTGTTTGTCTGTCTGTCTTGTTCTGTTTTTCACCTACGCAGCATAGGGAACGCCTCCGTGGTTGTCCGCGACCGTTTAGGGTCGACCGAGGCAAGTAGGTAGGGTCAGTGGGTGGGTTGAGATCAGGGCCCACTGTCTCTGTCCAGTCTGTGCTTGCCAGTCCTGACAAAATAGCCAGCCATATACCGCCATTTGCCTCATGGACAACCGGACAGCCATGACTAATATTGTGGACCAAATGCAGCGACTCAACACTATGGTTCAGGAGCTCGGTGTAAGGGTCCAGGAACAAGAGATGGCACCCCGACAGCTCACGGTGACCTCCCCCACACCTCCTGAGCCACCTGTTCAGCTTTCTCAGGGGACAGGAGGAAATTCCGTGCCTTCAGGGAGGTATGCAAATTATATTTTAGGTTGCATCCTCGCTCCTCAGGTGATGAGGCTCAGAAGGTAGGCATCATCATGTCTCTCCTCCAAGGGCCACCACAGGAGTGGGCATTTTCCCTATCACCTGACTCCCCTGACCTACGGAACCCTGACCAGTTCTTTTCAGCTTTAGGTCTACTGTATGACCCAGACTGTGCAGCTAACGCTGAACGTCAGCTGACCGGGTTGAGGCAGGGCGACGTCCAGTGGAGGAGTACTGCTCGGAGTTCCGGCAGTGGAGCGGTCTCTCCAGATGAAATGATTCGGACCTCCGATATCAGTATCGGGTGGAGCTTTGTGACAAATTGAAGGATATGTTGGTGGCATACCTTACTCCTGACTCGCTTGAGGACAGTATGACTCTAGCTATCAGAGTTGACCGGCGACTCAGAGACCGACAGAGAGAGAAGGGTACCCCTGACCACCCTAGAACCTCCCTGTCACCGCTCTCACACCCCAAGCCTTCCCTCCCTGTCCTACCATCACCCGAAGAGCCTATGCAAGTGGATGTCACCGATGCTAAAGCCCGACGTGCCCATCGCCTGCAAAATAACTTATGTTTTTATTGCGGAAGGACAGGACACCAAGTTCGGCAATGCCCTTCCAGACCGGGTCCATCGCCGGAAAACTCCAGCGCCTGAGAGATTATCGAGGGGGTCCCTCAGGCGCACAGGTAACCTTCAAAAATAAGTTATTGTTGCCGATTTCCTTGACTGTGGGCGTTAAAAGTATTAATGGGTATGCTCAGATTAATTCTGGTTCTTCAGCTAATTTTGTGAATCCCATGTTTTTCTCTGGTTTGGAAGTATGTCCTCTGCTGCTCCAGTATCCTGTAAATGTCACTGGAGCAGATTCTGCCTCCTTTGCTCAAGGGGAGGTGCGATATGTGACTCCCTGTCTGGAGGTCAAAGTGGGCTCTATCCATGTTAAAAGGCTTGAGTTTCTGCTTATGCATAATTTGTCATCGGATGTGATACTGGGGTTGCCCTGGCTGGAAACACACAATCCAGTCTTTGACTGGTCCAGCAGGGAACTGGTACGGTGGGGGCCTGGATGTGCTTCCCACTGTATTGCTGTGTCTCTAGTGCAATGCTCCCCGGGGGAGGGGGAGATTCCAGAGTTTTTATCTGATTATGCTGATGTCTTTAATGAGAAGACGGTGGAAGGGTTGCCACCCCATAGACCATATGACTGCGCCATCGATTTAGTTCCCGGTGTCAAATACCCTCGAGGTTGCATATTTAACCTATCCTGCCCTGAGAGAGAAGCCATGCGTGAATACATTAAGAACAGTTTGCGTAAAGGCCACATACGCCCGTCATCTTCTCCCATGGGGGCAGAATTCTTTTTTGTTGGTAAAATAGACGGGGGTCTCCGGCCTTGTATTGATTATCGGGAGCTAAATAAGATTACTGTAAAGAATCAACACCAGCTGCCACTAATCCCCGATCTGTTCAACCAAATTGTAGGCGCCAATTGGTTTTCCAAGGTGGACCTGCGGGGGGCATACAATTTAATCCGCATCAAGGAGGGTGACGAGTGGAAGACCGCATTTAATACCCCAGAGGGCCACTCTGAGTATCTAGTCATGCCGTTTGGGTTTTGCAATGCTCCGGTGGTCTTCCAACATTTTGTTAATGACATTTTTCGTGAGCACCTGGGACGTTTTCTTGTTGTGTATCTCGACGATATTTTAATTTTTTCCTCAGATTGGTCTTCTCATGTGACGCATGTTCGTACTGTGATGGAGCTTCTCAGAAAAAAACAGTCTTTGTGCCAAATTATCGAAGTGCCAATTCGGTATACAAGAGGTTTCATTTTTGGGCTATAATATTACCCCTAATTAATTTAGTATGGATCCTATCAAGGTGGCGGCCATTGAAAATTGGGAGCGACCTAACAACCTGAAAGCTCTACAAAGGTTCTTAGGCTTTGCAAATTATTATAGGAAGTTCATTAAGGGGTTTTCCATCATAGCCAAACCTCATACGGATTTAACCAAAAAGGGGGCGAATCTGGTACACTGGTCCACAGAGGCTCTCCAGGCATTCGATTCCTTCTGGCACTGTTTCTCAGAAGCTCCAGTATTGACTCAGCCAGATTTCAAGCGCCCGTTTATTGTTGAAGAAGACACGTCTGAGGTGGGGGTGGGAGCAGTCTTGTCACAGGGATCGGACACCCTTACCCATCTTCGGCCAGTTGCGTACTTCTCGAGGGAGTTCTCTCAAGCAGAATGCAACTATGATATTGGTAATCAAGAGCTGCTACCCATCAAGATGGCATTTGATGAGTGGAGGCATTTTCTAGAAGGTGCCAAACATAAAATTACTGTGCTGACAGACCACAAAAATTTGGTTTATCTTGATACTGCCAAGCGTCTTTCTCCATGTCAGGCCCGGTGGGCCTTATTCTTCACTCGATTCGACTTCGAGATCACCTATCAACCTAGTTCTCGTAATATCCGGGCTGACGCCCTCTCCCGCAGCTTTGAGTTCGAAGACACCTCCGAAAACCCGGTCGGTACAATCTTAAAACCTGGCATTGTAGTATCTGTCCGGCAACCCGACCTGGTGACTCTAGTCGCGCGGTCACAAGGTATATGGCCCAACATATTTGGGCGCCAACTTCCCTGATTGTACCCTCAGCTTAAGATTCCTAGTAGAGAGCCAGACTTTATCACAAACTACATATTGATGGACAGATATGCGTCTTTTGTTAGCATATTTTTGGTTGGACTCTTGGGCTTTAACCAAGCTCTGATGAGCCTGGGCCCAAACTGTGCTCAGTCTGCCCATTCGTTTGGGGGTGAAAAGCAGAAGATAAGGACAATGAAGTACCAAATTTAGCACAAAACTCTCTCCAGAAATTGGCTACAAACTGGACACCCCTATCAGAAACAATGTTTTCAGGGACCCCATGCAGGCACAAAATATGGTTGACAAATAGCACTGGGGAGTTTACGCAGTGGAATAAGGTGACACATCTTCGAGAATCGATCTACCACCACCCAAATCCAAGTTTTACCCTTAGATACTGGCAAATCCGCAATAAAATCCATCGATAAGTGCGTCCAAGGTCTCGTAGGGACCGGCAGAGGATGTAACAGCCCCTCTGGTGGCCTACGGGGAATCTTGGACCTAGCAGAGACTTCACAGGCTTCAACAAATTACTTAACATCTTGGGCCCAGGTTGGCCACCAGAAATGACACGAGAGCAAGTATTTGGTACCTGCAATACCAGGATGTCCCGCCGGTACAAGTAGGAGAGCTTCAGGAAGTCATTAACCCTGTTACTTTCAGACTCAAACTACCAACCTCTCTTAGAATTCATTCCGCATTTCACAAAGCTCTGCTGAAAAAATATGTGCCACCTGTGTCCCCATCACCTCCCCCTGCTCCGCTGGTCATTCAGGGTGAGTTGGAATATGAGGTGGAAAGAAATTCTGAACTCTCATTGGGTACAGGGCTCGTTATAGTACCTGGTCCACTGGAGGGGTTTTGGACCAGAGGAACGTACTTGGGTGGTGGTTAGAGACATACATACTCCCCAGTTAATCCGATGATATCATGCCCAGAATCCGTCTAAGCCCGGTCCAGTGGATAAGGGTCCTGAGGCCCCTCATAAGAGGGGGGGTAATGTCAGGAACTTACCTTCCCGGGCTCCAGCGACGTCTGTCTCCAGCTTGGCTCCGGCGGCCGGCTCAGGAGTGTGCCATCGCTCCGCCCGCCGGAGCCGAGTGACGTCACGGAGACCCAACGGTGTCCCGGAAAACCAGGGATGCCGTGGTCACGTGACTGCCAGCCGGCACCCAGCTGAGCAGCTTCAATGCAGGCTGAGTGACGGATCGCTCTGCCACTCCGCCTGCAGTGCTGCAGCTGAATTTTGTCTGGATTCAGGAGGCCGGACCAATCAGCCTTTGGTCAGGGCTCCTGATCAAGTATAATAGTAAGTCAAAGCCAGCCTCTAATCGCTGGCTATTAGGTTCATTTTGATCCCAGCTCCCCTTGTCCTATTCCTGCGACCCCTTCCTAATTCCTTTCTGCCTGACTTACTCATGTTCTGACCTCCGCCTGACTTTTGACTATCCCTTGTGTTACTGATTGTGTACAGCGTTGCCCGTGTGGTTTGACCCGGATTGTTTTACTATTCCATATTGTGTTTGTCTGTCTGTCTTCTTCTGTGTTTCACCTATGTGGCATAGGGAACGCCTTTGTGGTTGTCTGCAACCATTTAGGGTCGACCGAAGCAAGTAGGTAGGGTCAGTGGGTGGGTTCAGTTCAATGCTCACTGTCTCTGTCCTGTCTGTGCTTGCCAGTCCTGACAGTGTCTGCATAGGATATTTCCAGTTATGGATATATAGTTATTGTGCAGTGTGCTGTGTTCTCATTTATCACTAGCAATACCCTCCATATGTCATGGAATAGTGAATAGTGCTGTGCTAGAATGGTATCAGTAGTATATACAATGTACACTTATACAATGATGTTCATTGTAAAATCAACACATGTTTAACAACTTGGTAATGGTGAATTTCCTGCATAGACCCTGTAATGGTGAATATTGAAGTATAAAAAAAAATATTATGATGTTACTGACATGTAGGACCCTAAATTCAACCAAATACACTACCCCCGTATCATATAGATGCTTTTAACTATGAAATCCGAAGAAATCCGGTTGGAACAAACTTTTCAAAAAAATCCAGAAGTCCGGTCTGAATGAACTTTTGAGAAGTTTGCTCATCTCTACTGGCCACCTCCGTTAAGGAACCGACTTATATAAAGGATGAGGTGACATCACAGAGGGGCCTGCAGCTGATTGGACGGACGGATTATGGTTAACCCCTTTCTCTTTCCCAGTGATGCTCCAGACAGCATGAGCAGCCACCATTGTGTTTGTTATTTTTCATAAATTCGCTTCACAGAAAAACTGGATTGACAGTGCGATTCACAGCAAATCTTGATTCGCCAAATTCGCTTCACACATCTCTAATTATTATTATTATTATTATTATATACTCACTCTTCTTTTATAGTTGTTTATGTATGAAGCACTTAGTCTCCTATTGTTATTTGGAAAAATATTCACATTGTGCAAAGCCTCAGCTATAAGATAGACAGCATTATACACCTGGTAAGGAGTCGAGTCTCCATAAAAAGTATACCTTTGTTGCATCTCCTCAGAACAATGGCGATATGTATTTTTTTGAAACAATGGCAAAAGATTATCTTTTAAAATATTTCCTGAATAGCAACGGAATAAAGTCATCCACATATCTTCCAGCAACCCATCAGAAGGCCGATCAGGTAAGTGAAGAACATTAAAAAACTCTTTTCCAGGAATATTGTGACTTAAAAGGGAAAACACTAAACTACAGTTAGCGGGAACTTCACTTCTGTAATACATAAGTTCTTTCGCAAGTGACCATGAGCTCGGAAGTATAAGAGTCTTATCATGTAGAAGAGGAGCTACATAGTACAAAAAATTAATGTAATACATACTATAGGAGCCACATATAATAATAACATCAGTAGTTGAGGCCAGTAATTCTAAAATGCCAGGCTGATAATTGTTTGGATATGCAACAATACTGAATTCTACACAGATCTGATGAGATTTGAAGAATTTCTCTAGTTCTAGTAGCTCTCGCTTTCCACACTCATCATCTGATGTTATGATCCCAACCCAATTCCAATTGAATCTTTTAAATAATTTCACAAATGCCAAATATTGTATATTGTCATTGGGGACTGTGCGGAAGAAGTTTGGATAAAGACTCTTGTCACTTAGAAGAGGATTTCTTGCCCCGTAACTGATCTAGTATAGAAATATATATACACATATGAATAAAGAATTGGCACAGCTCACAGTAATAAATTTCATACATGTACAGAGTATTAAGTAAATTGATGGGAAAAAAAGAGTAGACAAAGTGTGTGTGTGTATGTATTTTTATATATATATATATATATATATATATATATATATATATATATATATATATATATATATATATATATAATGAAAAATTATACATATACTTCATAACACAGACAATCCTCCTTACATTAGCTTAAGACAACCAAAAATGTTTGTCACCAGACGAATAGCCTACAAATTTGTTGACACTGTTGAGTGATATGAATGATAAAACCAGTTGACCCCACATAGACACTTATGTGTCAGGATATGGCACCAGGTCGACAAAGGACAGATGTAGCCCTGATTCTGACATCCACCTCGTTTTCCTTGCCTACTTGCCTCAACAGCCTAAACGACAGCAGACAACTGGTGTATGGTCCCTAATCCTATATAAGTGTGAACACGGAACAAAGACAGGACAGACACAACACAATAAATCAGGGTCAGGGGTCCGAGTCAGTAGCAAGAGGGCAGCACAGTACAAAACGTGATCTAACAGAGAAGCCAAAAGCCAGAAGTCAGACTACCAAGCACACAATGAATTGAATGCTAGACACACTATTAACCCCTTAACGACCGCAGGCGTACGCCCCCGCAGACTGGTACTTATTGCAAATGGACATACATTTATGCTCGCTGTTCCCCCGATCGCTGTGTGTACACACACAGTGATCGGGGAAGATGGCCTGCTGTAATGTATAGGGCCATCTCCCCCCCCCCCCGTGCCGACGATCGCTGCTATAGGCTGATCAATAAAGATCAGCCGATAGCAGCTGAAAACAGCTTTCTGGGTCATCGGTGAAGCAATGGCGATTGGTGCTGTCCGGACCAGCACCAATTAGTGACCCCCCCAAAAGGTGGCGCCGGTGCCACCCCCACGAACGCCGAGATGGGCCAGCCAGTCAAACAGTTAAAACAAAGTGTCCGGCCGGGTTCTGCTACCTAGCAGAGGGGTGCAGAACAGGTGTGTGTATAGTGTAGATGCACTATACTCACCTAATCCCGGCGTCTGGAGCGACGATCGGCGGTCCGCGGCGTCCGTCGGCTTACTTCCGGGTTCGGTCGGGTTCCGTCGGAAATCTTTGTAGATCTTTGGCTCTTCAGGCTTCGGCAATCTTAGTTCTACTGCCCCCTAGCGGCTGATCAGTGAATATTATTCACTGATCAGTTGCTTTGGGTTAAAAAGTTTTTGTTTTTCTTCAAGCTGAGAGCTGATCAGCATCGCACGTAAGTGCGAAGCTGATCAGCAACTCCTCCTTTTTGGCGTAGGGGCGTTTTCTCCCCCTATATCCTACCGCCACCGTCTGCTGATAAGTGCCGCACGTAAGTGCGGCAATTATCAGCAACAAATTTCTTGGCATAGGTTTCTTTTCTCTTACTGTTTAAAAAATGTAAAAAAACACTACACTACACAAAATAAAGTTTTACACTACACCACTACACATTTACATACCACATATACTAATCCCCATATAAAAATGGCCCGAGTGCCTCAGACACCGAAACAGCCAGTGAGGATGAATGGGGGGGATTCTTTTTTCCTCCATTCATCCTTATCATCATCCAGTGACGTGTATGGGGGTAGCGTAGCCAGGCCTGTATTTAGAGTTCATGCTGCCCTAGGCACCTTGCTTGCTGAGGCGCCCCCCCACCCCACCTGGCACTGGCAGGTTACATGCATGATATATACCCTGGCACTTGTGTGCCGCTCTGCTTGATGCCCGCTATTCTCATCAAACAGACATGATGGAGGAAGGAAGGAGGCCGGGGACATCTTAGTTTGGGGACCACTTCTGTCCAGTGTTTGGCCTGGGGCACCTGGGGCCCACCAATATAGAACCAGTGAGACACGACATGCTGACCCGCTCCTTTCCTGAATTCATCTGTATCTGTGACAAATTCCTCCATTTATACAGCTCTCAAGGTATGCTGGGAGTTTTAGTTTCTCAGTGGACCACCCTTTAATAAATCACTGTGTGCAGAGACTCCTGGTGGCTGCAATCTGTGGGTGACAACCATCAGCCCTGAAGGTCCAACAATACATCTGTCTATGCTGTACTACAACTCCCAGCATATCCTGAGGGCAGCAGACTGTCAGTAAATGCTGGGAGTTGTAGTGCCTGCAGCTGTTGTAGTTGGGTCCTAGGTGCATTATACACTGGATGCTTTGTGGGAGATCAGAATACATAGATCTGTGGGGGCTCAGTGCAGGGAAGTGACCCCAGAACATCACTAATTGGGTATAGAACAAAAACATTCACCCCCTATCCCTATTAGTGATGTTCTGGGGTCACTTCCCTGCACTGAGCCCCCACAGATCTATGTATTCTTATATGCCACAAAGCATCCAGTGTATAGGACCCAACTACAACAGCTGCAGGCACTACAACTCCCAGCATATGCTGAGGGCTGCAGACTGTCAGTACATGCTGTACATTATTCACTGGATGCTTTGTGGCATATAAGAATACATAGATCTGTGGGGGCTCAGTGCAGGGAAGTGACCCCAGAACATCACTAATAGGGAATAGAACAAAAACATCTCCCCCTATATCTTATTAGTGATGTTCTGGGGTCACTTCCCTGCACTGAGCCCCCACAGATCTATATATTCTTATATGCCACCTAGGGCCCAACTACAACAGCTGCAGTCACTACAACTTCCAGCATGTACTGACAGTCTGCAGCCCTCAGGATATGCTGGGAGTTGTAGTGCCTGTAGCTCTTGTAGTTGAGTCCTAGTTTAAAAGTTTGCGCTAGTGTACTGTAGTGACAATGGGGCTGTGTCAGTACACTACCGCAAACATTACACTGACCCATTTAGACCCCAATGGTGCAAAGGCTCTGCACACTATAGAAGTGATTACAGTACAGTTACTAATGACTCACAGGTGACGTCTTCTCCGATTGGCGTCGCTCACCTTTTTTTTTTCTTCTCCATCTGGCGCAGCATCATGAAGACTTCACTGACCATAACTAGTCTGCAGGTGGGCAGCTGGGGGTGACTGGGGAAGGGAGGCAGCTGGGGGGGGGGACTGGGGAAGGGAGGCAGCTGGAGGGGGAACTGGGGAAGGGAGGCAGCTGGGGGGGGACTAGGGAAGGGAGGCAGCTAGGTGGGGGGGGCTGGGGAATGGAGGCAGCTGGGGGTGACTGGGGCAGGAGGGCAGCTGGGGGGGACTAGGGAAGAGAGGCAAATGGGGGGCTGAGGAAGGGAGGCAGCTGGGGGGGACTGGGGAAGGGAGGCAGCTGGGGGGTGACTGAGGAAGGAAGGCAGCTGGGGGGAACTGGGGAAGGGAGGCATCTGGGGGGGATTGGGGAAGGGAGGCAGCTGGGGGGGGTACTGGGGAAGGGAGGCAGCTGGGGGGGGCAGGGGGGAAAAGCTGGGGTGACGGGGGAGAAGCTGGGGTGACGGAAAGGGGGAGCAGCTGGGGGTGGCAGAGGCAGGGTGAGAATTTGGGGAGGCAGGGGGAGCCGCTGGGGTGGCAGGGAGAGGATGGGGCAGCTGGGGTGGCAGGGGAGAAGCTGGGGTGGAAGGGGGAGAAGCTGGGGGCAGAGGGAGAAGCTGGGGGGGCAAGGGGAGAAGAGAAAGCAGCTGGGGGGCAGGGGAGCAGCTGGGGGCACAGGCAGGGGGAGCAGATGGGGGCAGGGGGAGAAGATGGGGGGCACAGGAAGGTTGAGCAGATGAGGGCAGGGGGAGCAGACGGGGGGCACAAGCAGGGGGAGCAGATGGGGGCAGGGGGAGCAGATGGGGGTTCACAGGCAGGGGGAGCAGATGGGGTCAGGGGTAGCGGATGGGGGGCACAAGCGGGGGGGGCAGCATTTACAAAGCTCCTGTGCTGCCAGGACAGTGGAAACCCCCAACAACTGCCCCCATTATGGAAAATACACCCCTCAAGGAATCTAACAAGGGGTGCAGTGAGCATATGGACTCCACTGGTGACTGGCACATATGTAGAACATGTGCCGCGAAAATAAAAAAAAAATATATATTTCTTTTCATTTTCACAGCACAAATGTGCCCGTCACCAGGGGGCCATATCCAGGGGGCAGGGGGAGCAGGTGGGGGCACAGGCAGGGGGACAAACTGTGGGGGAAGATGGAACAGCCAGGGGCAGAGGCAGACTAGGCAGGTCTCCCCAAAGCAGCTTCAGGGCGTCCGGGGCGAGCTCCTTCCGGCACACGCTGCCTCTATCTCAGGCCGGCAGCTCACCGCTGCAGCTCCGCGGTGCCCGAACTTCTTCCTACTCGGCGCGATGATGTCACGAGCGCTGCAGCAGGAAGAAGTTTGGGCACCGCGGAGCTGCAGGGGTGAGCTGCCAGCCTGAGATAGAGGCAGCGTGTGCCGGAAGGAGCTCGCCCCGGACGCCCCGAAGCTGCTTTGGGGAGACCTGCCTAGTCTGCCTCTGCCCCTGGCTGTTCCCTCTTCCCCCACAGTTTGTCCCCCTGCCTGTGCCCCCACCTGCTCCCCCTGCCCCCATCTGCTCCCCATCTGCCCCCCGTGCTTGTGCCCCCCATCTGCTCCCCCTGCCCCCATCTGCTCCCCTGCCTGTGAACCCCCATCTGCTCCCCCTGCCCCATCTGCTCCCCCTGCTTGTGCCCTCCATCTGCTCCCCCTGCCCCCATCTGCTCAACCTGCCTGTGCCACCCATCTTCTCCCCCTGCACCCATCTGCTCAACCTGCCTGTGCCCCCCATCTTCTCCCCCTGCCCCCATCTGCTCCCCCTGCCTGTGCCCCCAGCTGCTCCCCTGCCCCCCAGCTGCTCTCGCCGAACTTTTCAAAAGTTCGCTCATCCCTAGTTACCACCTGTACGTGGATAACTTTTATACCAGCATCCCCCCCTTCGGTCCCTCGCTGCCCGAGCTACAGTACTGTATCTTGCGGCACAATCTGAAATTATCAGAAGTAGTAATAAAGCCCTAATATTTAGCAGCCATGAAGCAGACCAGCGCTTCTGGATATGAAGGACCCCGTATCGCACCAGGGCAACATTTTCCAAGTGACGTCCCCCACACTGGAAAACAGGAGACCCCAGAAGAAGTGCAGAGTGTGGCGTAACAGGGGGATCAGGAAGGACACCATTTTCCAGTTTGACACCTGTCCTGATCACCCCGGCCTCTGCATACTGGATCGCTTCAAGGCGTACCACACGTCACTGGAGTTCTACATTTTCTAAATTCCATTCCTTATTCCTATTTCAGGAGTCACGTTGATCCAGGGATTATTCTGATTGCCATTATGGAGTCAGGAAGGAATTTTTTTCTGTGATGAGGCTACTGTCGTCTGCCTCACGAGGGTTTTTTGCCTTCCTCTGGATCAACACAGGTTGAATTTAATGGACTCCTGTCCTTTTCAACCTTATAAACTATCAATTGGCATAATACCCCCAAATAAAATAAAATTGTCCCTTTTCCCCAGCTAAATAGGCATGGCAGCCATACTCATTAGAGGCTTGCCATGATGCAATTACAAAGCCTCTGAGCGGCCAGGACAGTAGATACCCCCTACAAGTGACCCTATTCTGGAAACTACACCCCATAAGGAATGTAACAAGGGGGGCAGCGGGGATATGGCCCCCTGGTGACGGGCACATTTGTGCTGTGAAAATGAAAAAAAATATATATTTTTTTTTTATTTTCACGGCACATGTTCTACATATGTGCCAGTCACCAGTGGGGTCCATATGCTCACTGCACCCCTTGTTAGATTCCTTGAGGGGTGTAGTTTCCATAATGGGGGCAGTTGTTGGGGGTTTCCACTGTCCTGGCAGCACAGGAGCTTTGTAAATGCGACATGGCCTCCATCCTTCATTCCAGCCTCTAAATGGCGCTCTGTCCCTTTGGTGGCTTGGCTGGAATGGATTTCGAGTTCCATGTTGCATTTAAAAGGCCTCTGTGTTGCCAAGACAGTTGAACCCCCCACAAGTGAATCCATTATGGAAACTAAACCCCTCAGGAAATGTAATAATGGCTTTAGTGAGCATATGGACCCCACTGGTGATGGGCACAAATGTGGAACAATGTGGCGTGAAAATTAAATATCACATTTTTTACACTATAATGTTGGTTTAGCCCTAAATTTTTCATTTTCACAAGGGGTTAAAAGAGAAAAACAAAACACTCTAGTGACGGTCCCAAAGTCGGGACACCCCAGCTCACTTTGTGCTTTAGTTGGTTGCAGCCCTTCTCTTGGGATGGTGTTTGTGTGCATAGGGGGAGGAGAGGGGCGCCTTTTCTTTCACAATATCCACAAGACCTAGACAGGAAGATCACTCTATCCAACAGTTTGAGCCTCTCTTCAGTTGTGGTCTCAGGTAGAAGATGGAGCAAACCTAGAAGATCCAGTTTGGGATTTATTTACCATAGACGCTTCAGGTTCAAGGTGGGGGGGGGGGCACCTCCACAACCGAACAGTTTAGGGAACATGGTCATCCTCAGAAAGAATCCTCTCTTCCAATGAAAAAGAGTTGAGCGCCATATACACAGCTACACCTCTCCCCTCATCTTCAGGGTCAGGTGATGTGAGTGAAGACAGACAACATGGCATCAGTCTTCTACATCAACAAGCATGGAGGTACCCGATTGAAACCTCTTCTTTCAGAAGTAGGGAAGATCTTGAGTTGGGCAGAAATGAATGTACCCCGCATAATGGAAGTCCATATAAGGAGGCCCCACAATGTTCTAGCAGATCGCTTGAGCAGTGATATGTCAGTGCCTGGGGAATGGGCCCTATGTTCAAACATCTTCAAACAAATAGTCAAGAGATGAGCATCTCCCGAAAAAGATCTAATGATATCATGTTTGAATACAAAACTCCCAAGATTTTGCTCTTTACCAGGTGGACAATCCTAATAAGGTGGGACTTCAGTCTGGCTTACATTTTTCCGCCCACTGTCATGATCTCCACAGTGTTGAAGAAGATTAGGCAGGACCAGGCCTCGTTAATAGCGGTTATACCCTTTTGGCCGAAGAGGTCTTGGTTTGCCCAGCTCATGACTATGAGCACGGGAACCTATTGGAAGCTTCCTCTAGTCCAGTGCTTCTCAATTCCATTCCTCAGGCCTCACCAACAGGTCATGTTTTGAGGATTTCCTTAGTATATCACAGGTGATATAATTATCCTCAGTGAATCAGGTATTATCACAGGTGACCTTTGAATGGGATATCTTCAAAACATGACCTGTTGGTGAGGCCCGAGGACTGGAATTGAGAAGCACTGCTCTAGTCCACAACCTGGTGGCTTAGGGAACACATCTGTGCCAGAGCCTCAGTTCTCTACATCTAACAGCCTGGAGATTGGTCGGTCCTTACTAAGAACCAGAGTTTTTTCAGATAGAGTATTAGACACACTGTCTCATACTAGAAGTGAAGCAACTAACAGATATAATGCCAGAGTCAGAAGAGTGTTCCAATCTTGGTGCTCTTCTAGACAAATAGATCCCACTAATCCTTCAATTCTTCAAATTTTAGATTTCCTTCAAGATGGCTATGATAAAGGTCTTTCACCCAATACTCAACTAGCAGCATTGTCAGTTCGTTTGCTGAATAAATTACTCCAAATTCCCGAGGTAAAGAATGTCATCAAAGCAGTTACCCATCTCAGACCTAGAATCACTAGACCTGTAAGCCCTTGATATCTATCCTTGGTGTTGAAAACACTTCCTAGTCTACCCTTTGAACCTCTCTGAGAGATTCCTATAAAAATCGTAACTTTTAAAACTGTTTCTTTTAGCCATAACAAAGTACTTAAAGCCTGCACATTTACTCTAACACTTGTTCACACTATGCAGTTTACACACATTCAGTTTAATCAAACCGTTTGCTAAGAACCTCATTTAAAAAAAAAAAAAAAAAAAAAAACTTTTTCAAAATTTTTTCCCCAAAAAAAGTTTCAAAAATTTCTTTAAAAAAACTAAAATGTTACATGGAACTTGAGCTTTGCTGCAGCAATTTTCTGTGTTTGATTTACTGCTAGCCATAGCTGTGTGCAAACTGCATAGTGTGAACAAGTGATAGAGTAAGGGCCCTTTTACACGGAAAGATTATCTGCCAGATTATCTGCCAAAGATTTGAAGCCAAAACCAGGAAAAGACTATAAACAGAGATCAGGTCATAAAGGAAAGACTGGGATTTCTCCTTTTTTCAAATCCAGTCCTGGCTTTGGCTTCAAATCTTTGGCAGATAATCTGGCAGATAATCTTTCTGTGTAAAAGGGCTCTAAATGTACAGGCTGTAATTACTTTGTTTCACATGTGGGGTGTATGGCTACCTCCTTTATAGCTGTGCACTTCACCCAGCTCCTGTAGGTGTGTTACAGTTGCACTTACATGCCCAGATATGTAGACTTATAGTCCGAGAGAGGCGATTGTTAGTGTAGGTCCAACTCTCTGAGGGCACCTTAACGTGGTGAGTTGGTACATTCAGTTTGATCAAACCGTTTGCTAAGAACCTCATTTAAAAAAAAAGAAAGAAAAAAACTTTTAATTTTTTTTTTTCTAAAAAATGTTGCAAAAATTTATTTTAAAAAACTAAAATGTTACATGGCACTTGCGCTTTGCTGCAGCAATTTTCTGTGTTTTCTTTAAGCCATAACTTCGGCCAAGAGAATTGGAAAACTACAAGCCCTAGCAGCTTCTGAACCATACACTACTAGAGATGAGCGAACCGGGTTCGGGTCGATCCAAACCCAAACGTTCGATATATGATTAGCTGTGGCTGCTGAACTTGGATAAAGCTCTAAGGTTGTCTGGAAAACATGGATACAGCCAATGACTATATCCCTGATTTCCACATAGCCTTAGGGCTTTATCCAAGTTCAGCAGCCACCGTTAATCAAATGCTGAAAGTTCGGGTTCGGATCGACTCGAGCATGCTCCAGGTTCGCTCATCTCTATACACTACCTTTCTGCCAGATTAGTTCCTACTAAGGTATTTTCCTACCTTTACTCCTAAGTATTCATCTTTCTCTAACCGGAATCAGGTAATTTCATTTCCAGTATTATCTCCTGAAGCCATTACGGAGGACCAATTACTGGAAAGACTGGATGTTGTAAGATGTCTAAAGGTATACCTACAAATTCAGATGCTCAGAAAGTCTCTTCATATCTTATGGGGAAAAACAGGGATAAGAAGGCCTCAAAACCTACCATTTCCAGATGGATATCTGACTGTATCAATATTTGTTATACCATCTGTAAGCGTAGGCTGGCCCTCACTGAATTTTCTTCCTCTAAGGCTGAGGTTGTATTTTTACAGGAGACCCACTATGACTGCTCTGGCAACTTTCATTTTGCTAAGCACAAGTTCCCCATGTTATACTCTGTATGCTGCGACAGGAAACAAGCGGGAGTAGCGATTCTGCTATCTGGGCACTGCCCTATTCAAATTACTACAGCAGAAGTAGATCCTGCAGGCCGTTATCTCATTCTTCAGGGCTCCTATAGAGGTTCCCCTATTACCTTATGTAATGTTTACGTGCCCAACACCTATCAAATAAGATTCTTACATAAACTTCTACTGAAACTATCATGATTATTCCCCTCCACACTTATTTTTGGAGGTGACTTTAACATGATATTCTGTGAGCAGGTGAATCGCTTCTCCTTGACTCACCCACGAACCCCTCCCTCTTCTATTTGTCTGGCTAAGGAATTCCGCAAATTAATGCGAAAATACTCTTTATATGACCTAAGGCGGATTAACCATCCCAGGGGTAAATCCTACTCTTTATAATCGTCCCCCAGCACTACCTTCACGAGAATAGAATATATATATTTTTTTGGCAATATTATGGGACTCTGGCTCATGGCGGATGCGTCCATGGGCCTTATCACTTGGTCCGACCATGCTCCCATTCTTTTAGATCTAAAAGACACTATATCCCATGTAAAGTCCTACCATTGGCGCCTTAATGAGTCACTTCTAAAAACCCCTCATTTGAGAGACTCCCTTTCTTCCTCACTGACAGCTTATTTTACGGAGAATGTGGGCTCTGTTGAGTCCCCGGTGGTGCTGTGGGATGCCGATAAGGCAGTTATGAGGGGGCATTGTATCTAAATAAAATCACTGCCACAAAATATGATTCCAATAATTGCAAACTAATCTAATCACTGAAAAGGAAACTAAAACATAACTTTTAATTTTTACCTCTAAAAACCCTCTAAGGGTAAATAGATATAAGATACACCAATGATAAAAAAACAACAACAGTATGCTACAAAAACCAACCTAAATGGTGTATCAAAAACAGCTAGATTTGCATTGCCAGGAAAATACATAGTGCTTGAAAAGAGCGCCCCTTTAACAGTGACTTCCCTTTAACCCCTTAACGACATCGGGCGTAAACTTACGCCCTCGCACCCTGGTACTTGGCGCATCAGGGCGTAAATTTACACCCGATGTTTCCCCGATCGCTGCGTGTTCGCACACAGCGATCGGGAAAGATGGCCTGCTATAAATCATAGCAGGCCATCTTAGCTTCTCGGCACGGGGGGTGGTTAACGTTCAATCAATTCAGATCAGCCAATAGCGGCGATCGGAACCTTTCCGGGTCATCGGTGACCCGATGACCCGGAAAAAAATGGCGGTCGGTGCTGTCCGAGGACGGCACCGACCGCCATTACTGTAAAAAGTAATGGTGGTCACGGTACCACCGTCCCGATCGCCGTGAACGGCCGGCCGGTATCGGCCGGCCGTTCACGGCGATCGCAGTCCCCACAAGTAATAAATACCTGCTCCGGACCCCTCAGCTAGGTAGCTGAGGGGTCCAGAGCAGGTATTTGTACATTACTCACCTGTCCTGGGGTCCGGATCGGCGTCTTCCCGGTTTGCGGCGTCCTCCGTCATTCCGTTCGGTCTTCGGGTCTTTCCGGCGGTCCCCATCGGCTTCTTTCGGCTATTTTCGGCTCCAGCCTCGTCATTTTCTGGATTTTGTGCTCTGCTGCCCTCTAGCGGCTGATATGTGTAATACACTTATCAGCAGCTACAGGGATGTTCAGAATGTAAAGTGTTTTTTTTATTTTTTCCCAATTTTTTTTTTCTATTTTCCGCACCCTATCGCCACGAAAGTGCGCTGCTAATCAGCAACTCCTCCTTTTCACGGTCTGCTGATAAGTGCCGCACATAAGTGCGGCATTTCTCAGCAACTCCTTAGTTGGCGTAGTTTTTTTTTTTTATATACTTACTGTAAAAAAAAAACACGTAAAAAACACTACATTACACCACACTACATTGAATAAAGTTTGACACTACACCACTACATACCCCATATACCAATCCCCGTATAAAGATGACCCCCAGGGTGTTTTCGGCGTCAAAGGGATACGTTATTATTGCCTCCGACACCGAAACAGCCAGTGAGGATAAATGGGGGGATCCTTCTTTCCTTCATTCATCCTCATCATCCTCATCATCCAGTGATGTGTCTGGGGGTAGCGTAGCGTACGCTGCCCCCCAGTCACGTCTTTTCCGCCAGTACCGTCCCAATAAGAGATGACGGTATGGCGTGAAATTCTACAAACTGTGTGAGCGTACCTCAGGGTACTCTTACAGATTTAGGGTATGTGCACACTGCGGAATGGCGAAGGATAACCCTTCGTGCATTCCGCAGCTGGCACCCGCCGGCGGACTGATGCGGGCGCATGTCTCTACCCGTGTCATAGACTCCATTCTATGCACGGGCGGATTCCATCGTCCATCCAAAGAATGAATACGTTGGACGGAGAGCGGAATCCGCCCGTGCATAGAATGGAGTCTATGACACGTGTGGAGACGTGTGCCTGCATCAGTCCGCCGGCGGGTGCCAACTGCGGAATGCACGAAGGGTTGTCTGTCGCGATTCCGCAGTGTGCACGTACCCTTAGAGTGTATGTAGGAAGGGACACCCGAATGCCGCCCCCAGATGCCCCCTCCCCCCCCATCATCTGAACAAGTGGGAATATCGTGCGGGAACTGATCTTCCCACTGCTGGATAAAGGTCACCACCTGTATGGGGATAACTTTTATACCAGCAACCCCTCTTCCGGTCCCTCGCTGCCCGAGCTACTGTAGCTTGCGGCACGATACGAAAATATCAGAAGTAGTAATAGAGCCCTAATATTTAGCAGCCATGGAGCGGACCCAGCGCTTCTGGATGTGAGGGACCCCGTATCGCACCAGGAAAACATTTTCCCGGTGACGTCCCCCACACTGGAGAATGGGAGACCCCAGAAGAAGTGCAGAGTGTGGGGTAACAGGGGGATCAGGAAGGACGCCATTTTCCAGTGTGACACCTGTCCTGATCACCCCGGCCTCTGCATACAGGATCGCTCCAAGGCGTACCACACGTCATTGGGGTTATACATTATCTAAATTCTGTCCCTTATTCCTATTTCAGGGGTCACGTTGATCCAGGGATTATTCTGATCGCCATTATGGAATCGGGAAGGAATTTTTCCCCTGTGATGAGGCTACTGTCGTCTGCCTCACGAGGGTTATTTGCCTTCCTCTGGATCAACACAGGTTGAGTTTGATGGACACCTGTCATTTTCAACCTTATAAACTAATAATTGGCCTAATACCCCCAAATAAATAATAATTGTCCCTTTTCCCCAGCTAAATAGGTATGGCCGCCATTCCCATTAGAGACTTGCCATGATGTAATTACAAAGCCTCTGTGCTGCCAGGACAGTAGAAACCCCCCACAAGTGACCCCATTCTGGAAACTACCTCCGATAAGGAATCTAACAAGGGGGGCAGCGGGGATATGGCCCCCTGGTGACGGCCACATTTGGGACGTGAAAATGAAAAGAATGGTATTTTTTATTTTCTCGGCACATGTTCTACGTAAGTGCCCGTCACCAGTGGGGTCCATATCCTCACTGCACCCCTTGTTAGATTCCTTATGGGGTGTAGTTTCCAGAATGGGGTCACTTGTTGGGGTTTCTACTGACCTGGCAGCACAGGAGCTTTGTAATTGCGACATGGCCTCCATCCTCCACTCCAGCCTCTAAATGGCGCTCTGTCTCTTTGGTGGGGTGCCCTGTGCCCATATGGCACAATATGCCCACATGTGGGGTATTTTCGTACTCAGGGGAAACTACCCTACACGTTTTGTGTTCATTTCTTTTTTAACCCCTTGTGGAAATGGAAAAAAAATTAAGGCTAGACCAACATTTAGTGTAATTTTTGTAAAATTTTTACTCTAAATCATTAATCTTGTCATGATTTTTTTCATTTTCACAAGGGGCTAAAAGATAATAAAAAACACTAAATGTGTAGAGCAATTTCCCCTGAGTACGGAAATACCCCACATGTGGACATAAAGCGCTGTGCGGGTGCAGGGTTAGCCTCCAAAGGGAAGGAGCGCCATTTGGTTTTTTGAGGCTGGATTTGGCTGGAATGGATTTTGAGGGGCCATGTTGCATTCAAAAGGCTCCTTTGTTGCCAAGACAGTTGAAAACCCCCACAAGTGACCACATTATGGAAACTACACCCCTCAAGGAATGTAACAAGGGGTGTAGTGAGCATATGGACCCCACTGGTGACGGGCACAAATGTGGAACAATGTGGCGTGAAAATGAAATATTACATTTTTTACACTATAATGTTGGTTTAGGCTTGAATTTATCATTTTCACAAGGGGTTAAAAGAGGAGGGAAAAAACAAACTGTGTAGAGCAATTTCCCCCGAGTCCGTAAATACCCCACATGTGGACATAAAGCGCCATGTGGGCGCAGGGCAAGCCTCCGAAGGGAAGGAGCGCCATTTGGATTTTGGAGGTTGGATTTGGCTAGAATGGATGATGAACGCCATGTCGCATTTACAGAGCCCTCGTGCTGCCAAAACACTGGAAACCCCCCACAAGTGACCCCATTCTGGAAACTGCACCCCTCAAGGAATCTAACAAGGGGTGCAGTGAGAATATGGACCCCTTGATGACGGGCACATTTGTGCCATGAAAGTGAAAAAAATTAAATTTTTTTACTTTTACGTCACATTGTTCCACATTTGTGCCCGTCACCAGTGGGGTCCATATGCTCACTGCCCCCTTTGTTAGATTCCTTGAGGGGTGTAGTTTCCAGAATGGGGTCACTTGTGGGTTGTTTCCAGTGTCTTGGCAGCACGAGGGCTCTGTAAATGCGACATGGCCCTTGAAATCCTTTCCAGTGAAATTCAGCTTCCAAAAGCCAATTGGCGCTCCTTCCCTTTGGAGACTCGCCCTGCGCCCGCTTGGCACTTTATGTCCACATGTGGGGTATTTCCGTACTCGGGAGAAACTGCGCTACACATTTTGTGTCTTTTTTTTTCTTATCCCTTTAAGAAAATGAAAAATTGAAGGCTAGAACAACGTTTTAGTGTAAAAAATATTTTTTTCTTTTTTCACGCCATATTGTTCGGAAAATCTGTGAAGCACCTGTGGGGTCCAGATGCTCACCGCACCCCTTGTTACATTCCTCGAGGGGTGTAGTTTTCTAAATGGTGTCCCTTTAGGGGTGTTTTTTAGGTTTTGGCACCCCAGAGCCTCTGCCAATCTGAAGTGGTACGGTCAGAAATGACCAAATATAACGGGGCGTTGAAATTCACTAGGCGCTCCTTTGTATCTGAGGCTTGTGATTGCGTCAAATAGCGCAATAGGGCCACCTATGGGGTATTTCTATAAACTGCAGAAACGGGGCAATAATTATTGGGGTGCATTTCTCTGGTAATAGGTTTATAATTATGAAAAAATATTGGATTACAATAAAATCTCTGCACAGAAAATTTAAATTTTCAAATTTCTTACACACTTAGCTTTTATTTCTGTGACTCCCCTAAAGGGTTAAAACACTTTCTGGATATGCTTTTGCAGAGTGTGGGGGGGGGGGCAGTTTCTGAAATAGGGTGCTTTGTGGGGCTTTCTAACACACAGTCCCCTCAAGTACACTTTAAACTTGAACAGGTCCCTAAAAATATCTGATTTTGAAATTTTACTGAAAATTTGGAAATTTGTCTAAAAAAAATGAAAGATCGTTTAATAAATGCCGCCAACATAAAGTAGACATGTTGCTAATGCTATTTAATATATAATTTATGTGGTATAACCACTTTCTGTATACGCAAAAAAGTTTCAAAGTTGGAAAAATGCAGTTTTTCACATTTTTTCACATTGTTTGGGGCTTTTTCATAAAGATTCGTTATGAGTATCGACTCCAATTTACCAGAAATGTAAAGTCCAATATGTCACAAGAAAACAATCTCAGAATCAGCCGGATAGGTAAAAGCATCCCGAAGTTATTAATGAATAAAGTGACACTGGTCATATTCATAAAATTTGTCTCTGTCATTAAGGCCATTTCAGGCTCTGTCCTTAAGGGGTTAAGAAAAACTTTAACCCTTGATACCCTCTCTTTAAAAACCACTTTGGTAAAGTCCCTTAAGGAGGGACTTTGGTGATAACGCTTTGAGTAACCTATATACTGTCCTTTTATCAATAGCTTAAGTACTGTCCCTTTAAAAAAAGACTTAGTTACCATCCTTTGAGAACGAGCTTAAGTACTGACTCTTTAAAGGTGACTTGGGTACTGTCCCTTTAAGGGAGACTTGGGTCCCGTCCCTTTAAGAGTGACTTGGGTGCCATCCCTTTAAGAGACACCTGGGTACCGTCCCTTTAAGAGCAGCTTGGGTACCGTCCATTTAAGAGCGACTTATGTAATGCCCCTTTAAGAGCGGGTAAGGTACCCTCCCTTTAAGAGCGAGTTGGGTACCGTCCCTTTAAGAACGAATTATGTAATGCCACTTTAAGAGCGACTTGGGTACCATCCCTTTTAAAAGCAACTTGGGTACTTTCCCTTTAAAAACGACTTGGATACCATCCCTTTAAGAGCGGCTTGGGTACTGTCCCTTTAAGAGCGACTTGGGTACTGTCCCTTTAAGAGCGACTTGGGTACCTTCCCTTTATTAGCGGCCTATGTAATGCCCCTTTAAGAGTGACTTGGGTACCGTCCCTTTAAGAGCGACTTGGGTACCGTCCCTTTAAGAGCGACTTATGTAATGCCCCTTTAAGAGCGACTTGGGTACCTTCCCTTTAAGAGCGACTTGGGTACTCTCCCTTTAAGAGTGGGTTGGGTACCCTCATTTTAAGAGTGAGTTGAGTACTGTCCCTTTAAGAGCGACTTATGTAATGCCACTTTAAGAGCGACTTGGGTACCATCTCTTTAAGAGTGAATTGGGTACTGTCCCTTTAAGAGTGACTTGGGTACTGTCCCTTTAAGAGCGACTTGGGTACCTTCCCTTTAATAGTGGCTTATGTAATGCCCCTTTAAGAGTGACTTGGGTACCGTCCCTTGAAGAGCGACTTGGGTACTGTCCCTTTAAGAGCGACTTATGTAATGCCCCTTTAAGAGTGACTTGGGTACCATCCCTTTAAGAGCGACTTATGTAATTCCCCTTTTAAGAGTGAATTGGGTACGGGCCCTTTAAGAGCGACTTGGGTACGGTCCCTTTAAGAGCAGGTTAGGTACCCTCCCTTTAAGAGCGAGTTGGGTACCGTCCCTTTAAGAGCGACTTATGTAATGCCACTTTAAGAGCTACTTGGGTACCATCCCTTTAAGAACGACTTGGGTACTGTCCCTTTAAGAGTAGCTTGGTTACTATCCCTTTAAGAGCGGCTTGGGTACTGTCCCTTTAAGAGCGACTTGGGTACCGTCCCTTTAAGAACGACTTGGGTACTGTCCCTTTAAGAGTAGCTTGGTTACTATTCCTTTAAGAGTGGCTTGGGTACTGTCCCTTTAAGAGCGACTTGGGTACCGTCCCTTTAGGAGCGACTTGGGTCCGGTCCCTTTAGGAGCGACTTGGGTACCGTCCCTTTAAGAACGACTTGGGTACTGTCCCTTTAAGAGTAGCTTGGTTACTATTCCTTTAAGAGTGGCTTGGGTACTGTCCCTTTAAGAGTGACCTGGGTACCGTCCCTATAAGAGCGACTTATGTAATGCTCCTTTTAGAGCGATTCGGGTACTGTCCATTTAAGAGCGACTTTGGTACCGTCCCTTTAAGAGCGACTTTGGTACCGTCCCTTCAAGAGCAACTTTGGTACCGTCCCTTCAAGAGCGACTAGGGTACCCTCCCTTTAAGAGCGACTTGGGTACTGTCCCTTTAAGAGCGGCTTGGGTACCGTCCTTTTAAAAGTGAATTATGTAATGCCACTTTAAGAGCGCTTTGGGTACCATCCCTTCAAGAGCGACTTGGGTACCGTCCCTTTAAGAGCGACTTATGTAATGCCCCTTTTAAGAGCGACTTGGGTACCCTCCATTTAACCCCTTAGGGACCAAGCCTATTTGGGCCTTAAAGGGTAACTCCGGAAAGAGGGGGAAAAAAATTAAACTTCTGCAGAAGCATACAGCAATACTTACCTATCTATCCCAGTTTTGAAACTTCAACAATCCATTTGTTTTGGGGGGTTTTGTTCTGTTTTGTGTTTCTTTATTTCCTGGTTGAGCAGATGTACTCAGTACTACAGGTTCCAAAATGCAATGCTTTCCCTCAGCTGTTTGTCACAGTCCTCCACCCTACCTATTCCCCGCCCAAAGCTGTTGCAGAACATCTAGGCTGTGTTCACACATTGCAGTCACATTGTGTTACTGAATTATTTGCAGTACTTTATCATTTCATTGTGGTCCCACCCGCACAGCACACTGTATTCTCTACCTGTAACACCACACAGCACGCTGTATTCTCTACCTGTAACACGGCACAGCACACTGTATTCTCTACCTGTAACACCACACAGCCTGCTGTATTCTCTACCTGTAACACCACACAGCACGCTGCATTCTCTACCTGTAACACCACACAGCACGCTGTATTCTCTACCTGTAACACGGCACAGCACGCTGTATTCTTTACCTGTAACACCACACAGCACCCTGTATTCTCTACCTGTAACACCACACAGCATACTGTATTCTCTACCTGTAACACCACACAGCAGGCTGTATTCTCTACCTGTAACACGGCACAGCACGCTGTATTCTCTACCTGTAACACCACACAGCACTGTATTCTCTACCTGTAACACCACACAGCGCACTGTATTCTCTACCTGTAACACTACACAGCACGCTGTATTCTCTACCTGTAACACCACACAGCACACTGTATTCTCTACCTGTAACACCACACAGCACACTGTATTCTCTACCTGTAACACCACACAGCACACTGTATTCTCTACCTGTAACACCACACAGCACACAATACTCTCTACCTGTAACACCACACAGCACACTGTATTCTCTCATTTTAACACCACATGGCACACTGCATTCTCTACCTGTAACACCACACAGCACGCTGTATTCTCTACCTGTAACACCGCACAGTAACCTGTATTCCCTGCTTGTAACACCACACAGCACACTGTTACTACCTGTAACACCATACAGCACTTTATTCTCTACCTGTAACACCACACAGCATGCTGTATTCTCTAATTTTAACACCACATGGCACACTGTATTCTCTACCTGTAACACCACACAACACGCTGTATTCTCTACCTGTAACATCACACAGCACGCTATATTCTCTACCTGTAACACCACACAGCACTCTGTATTCTCTACCTGTAACACCACACAGCACTCTGTATTCTGTACCTGTAACACCACACAGCACTCTGTATTCTCTACCTGTAACACCACACAGCACACTGTATTCTCTACCTGTAAAGCTGATATTGAAATAAAGCAAAGAACTTTTTAGATCATTTTTCTTTCTTTTCCTTTCCACTCACATATTATGATCAAGCATCTTTTATCTTTGAATTTGATTCCCACAGTAAGGAAATTATCCGATACTATCTTACATGGGATATAAAGTTTATGCCTAGTTTTTTGTGCAGGTGGGACTGGCAGTGCCGGCTCTTATCCTCTCAGCTGTTTAGCATTATCTATTTGTGTTACTACATCATTTTTGTGCAGATACTGCAGTACTGCAATGACACTCCAACATGTGTGAACACAGCCCTAATTTCTCTGTAGACTTTTGCACAATCAGAGAAGTTGAAACACCTGCTGTCCCCTTTCTGCATCACCAGCTTGTGTCTAGCACACATTGTGAGACAGAGGCCTGGGATATTTGTCTCCTAAGGTGGGAGAGCAGAAGGAGCAGGAGACAATGTGGATTGACACAGAGGCCATTTTTCTTCACTTCCTGGATTTCTATAAGCTACCAGTGTGGCAGAACTGCAGTAATACTTTGTATAGACACATCTATATAACTTTTAATGTACTTTTAACAGAAAACAAGTTTTATCTTATCTGGAGTTCCCCTTTAATGACCTGGCTCAGTTTTCAAAATCTGACCTGTCTCACTTTATGTGCTTAAAGCTCAGTGATGCTTTAACATATGCTAGCAATTCTGAGATTGTTTTTTCGTAACATATGTTACTTTATATTAGTGGCAAAATTTAGTCACTATATTTTGTGTTTTTTTTTTGTGAAAAACATTAAAATATCATGAACAATTTGCACTCTACAAACTTTGAAATTCTCTGCTTCTAAAAAAAGAAAAAAAAAAGTTGTATCACATAAATTAGTTACAAGGTCACAATACCAATACGTTCTCTTTATTCTGGCTTCATTTCGTAAACATATTTTACTTTTTTAGGGTGTCACGGGGCTTAGAAATGTATCAGCAAACTATTAAATTTTTATAATATTTCCCAAACTGATTTTTTTAGGGACCAGTTCTTTTTTTAATTGGGTTTAGGAGGCTTGTATACTTGAAACCTCCATAAGTGACCCCATTTTGGAAACTATACACCTAAGGAATTAATCTAGGGGTATAATGAGCATTTTAACCCTACAGGGGCTGGAGGAAAGTATTCACAATTAGGCTGGAAAAAAATGGAAAATAGAAATTTTCAAATAACATGTTTGTTCAGATAAAAGTATATCATTTTCACAAGCAAAAGGAGAGAAAAAGCACCCTAAAATTTGTAACGCAAGTTCTCCTAAGTAGAACGTCACCCCATACGTGGGCATAAACCACTGTATGGGCAC
Source organism: Dendropsophus ebraccatus (assembly GCF_027789765.1). NCBI lineage: Eukaryota > Metazoa > Chordata > Amphibia > Anura > Hylidae > Dendropsophus > Dendropsophus ebraccatus. The sequence goes on along the minus strand of NC_091460.1, from coordinate 23,099,522 downwards.
ACAGCCGGGCTCAGAACGGAAGGAGCACCAATTAGCATTTTCAGTGCAGATTTTGCTGTACAAGTTTTCAGGCGCCAGGTGCGTTTGCAGAGCCCCTGTAGTGTCAGCAGAGTGAAACACCCCCAAAAGTCACCCCATTTTGGAAAATTAACCCCTCAAAGAATACATCTTGGTGTGCGGTGGACATTTTGACCCCACAGGTATTAAAGGAAAGTATTCAAAATTAGACAGTAAAAATGAAAAAGTAGAATTTTTTCAATAATATGTTTGTTTAGTTTGAAATTTCTCAACTTCACAAGGAAAGGGAGAGAAATTGCACCACAAAATTTGTAATGCAGGTTCTCCTGAGTACAACGGTACCCCATATGTGGGCATAAACCACTGTTTGGGCACGCCGCCGGGCTCAGAAGGGAAGGAGCGCCAATTAGCAGAGCAGATTTGTCTGAAGAAGTTTCCGAGTGCCAGGTACGTTTGCAGAGCCCCTGTAGAGTCCGCAGAAGAGAAATCACCCAAAATTCATCCCATTTTGGAAAGTGAGCTCCTCAAAGAAATCATCTTGGGGTGCAGTGAGCATTTTGACCTCACAGGTATTAGAGGAAAGGATTCAAAATTGGAAAGTAAAAATGGAAAAAAAAAAAAAATGAATTTTTTCAATAATATATTAGTTTAGTTTGAAATTTCTCAATTTCACGAGGAACAGGAGAAAAAATGCACCCTAAGCTTTGTAAATCAGGTTCTCCTGAGTACATTGGTACCCCATATGTGGGCAAAAAACACTTTATGGGCACACAGCAGGGCTCAGAAGGGAAGGAGCGCCAATTAGCATTTGCAGCGCAGATTTTTCTGAAGAAATTTCCGAGTGCCAGGTGCGTTTGCTGTGCCCCTGTAGTGTCCGCAGAAGAGAAACCCCCCAAAGTCACCCCATTTTGGAAAGTGCACCCCTTAAAGATGTCATACTGGGGGTGCAGTGAGCATTTTGACCCCACAGGTATTAGAGGAAAGGATTCAAAATTAGAAAGTAAAAATGGAAAAAAAAAAAAATTCCATAATATGTTTGTTTAGTTAGAAATTTCTCAATATCACGAGGAACAGGAGAGAAAATGCCCTGCAAAATTTGTAAAGCAGGTTCTTCTGAGTATAACGGTACCCCATATGTGGGCATAAACCACTGTATGGGCACACAGCAGGGCTCAGAAGGAAAGGAGCATCATTTTGCTGGAGGAAAACCGCAGCTAGTATCGGTTATTAGAATAGCGCAGTTGCTAATTTATTTTTTTTTTTTTATGAGATTACAGGTAATCTGGGGTGGTGACGGGCAACCTGGGGGTGTTTACTTGCTATCTGGGGTGGTGACTGGCAATCTGGGTTGGTACGATCAATCTGGGGTGGTACGAGCAGTCCGTGGCAATCTGGGGTATTTATGGGCTATCCGGGGGCATTTACTGGCTATCTAGGGGTGTTTACTGCCTATATTGGGTGGTAACGGACAATCTGGGGTGTTTACTGGCTATCTGGGGTGGTTACAGACAATGTGGGAGTGTTTAATGGATATCTGGGATAGTAATGGACAATGGGGGGGGGCAGGGTTACGGGCAGTCTGTGGCAATCTGGGGTGGTTACGGGTAATCTGAGCGGTTACAGGTAAACTGGAGTGGTTATGAATAATCTGGGGTGCAGTGGCGTAACAAGGATTCATGGGGCCCCATAGCTAAAAACTGTATGGGCCCCCCCCAAAAAAATACTCACCTGGCCTGGTGTGTCACTCGAGGACCAGCTGTGAGAACGAAGGAATGCTGTGTCGGGCAAGATAAGCATGTGTATGGGGGCTCTTGTGGCTGGAAGTGCACAGCTGCCTTCCTGTTGTACACATAGCCGCTAGTGTTACTGTGTCATCGTCTCCCCCTCGTGTACCCTGTCATCATCTCATCTCTTGCAAAACTACAACTCCTATTATGTCATGTAGTCCTGCACATTGCCTTACACTGCATGCTGGGAGATGTAGTCCTGTATATTACCACACACTATACTGAGAGATGTAGTCCTGTATATTACCACACACCATGCTGGGAGATGTAGTCCTGTATATTACCACACACAGCATGCTGGGATATGTAGTCCTGTATATTACCACACACAGCATGCTGGGATATGTAGTCCTGTATATTACCACACACCGTGCTGGGAGATGTAGTCCTGTATATTACCACCCACCATGCTGGGAGATGTAGTTCTTTATATTACCACACACCATGCTGGGAGATGTAGTCCTTTATATTACCACACACCATGCTGGGAGATGTAGTCCTGTATATTACCACACACCATGCTGGGAGATGTAGTCCTGTATATTACCACACACCATGCTGGGAGATGTAGTCCTTTATATTACCACACACCATGCTGGGAGATGTAGTCCTGCATATTTCCACACACCATGCTGGGAGATGTAGTCCTGCATATTACCACACACCATGCTGGGAGATGTAGTCCTGCATATTACCACACAGCCAGGGGCGGGCTGGGCCGGGGGGCAGGGGGGCGTATGCCCCCCGGGCCGGTCTTCCCCCAGTTGTCAGGGCCGCATGGCTGCTGACAGCTGGCTGGAGTCCTCAGTGCCCCGCCTCCCCTGCTTACTCTCTTGCCTCTTCAGTTTTATTTACCTGTGGCTGTGCTGTGGATCCGTACTGTGATGGAAGCGGCCGCTGAAGCCCCGCCCCCATGACGGTAAGCCCCGCCCCCTTAATGGCCACTATGCTTTCTATAAGCCTATGAGGCTTATGGTAAAAAGCAAACTGCTGTAGGCAGTATCTTCCTCCGGCCACCAGAGGCCGCTCTCTTCTCCCAGCTGGTTCTTCTGCAACTGGGCTAGAAGAGCCTGAAGACAGAGAAGATGGTGTCTGCAGGAAGGAAGGTACCTATACAGAAGGGGAGCTACACAGCAGGACTTAGGGCAGGGGGAGGGAACCAAGGCCCTCCAGCTGTTGCAAAACTACTACTCCCATCATACCTGGGCAGCCATAGGCTGTTCATGGATGATGGGAGTTGTAGCTTTGCAACAGCTGAAGAGCCAAGGTTCCCTATCCCTGACATAGAGGACACATATATACAGGAGACCTACACAGGAGGATACATATATACAGGAGACCTACACAGGAGGATACATATACACAGGAGGAGACATACAGAGGGGTACATAGAGGATACATATATACAGGAGGATACATATATACAGGGGTACATAGAGGATACATATATACAGGAGGAGACATACTGTATATACAGGAGACCTACACAGGAGGATACATATATACAGGAGGAGACATACAGAGGGGTACATAGAGGATACATATATACAGGGGTACATAGAGGATACATATATACAGGGGTACATAGAGGATACATATATACAGGGGTACATAGAGGATACATATATACAGGGGTACATATATACAGGGGTACATAGAGGATACATATATACAGGAGGAGACATACAGAGGAGTTAGGGCTGGGCGATTAATCAAATTAATTTGCCCAGAAGCTTAGAATCAATTTCAATTAAAATCGTAACTTAAATTTTCACAAAAAATCATTGCAGGCGGAGCAGCGTAGAGTGACGGGTTGGTGGCTGGGCTGGAGCTGCAGGTCAAGCAGGCGGCGCGGAGGTGAGTTGCATGGCGGGCTGCGGTGTGTGGAGTGTCGGGTCGGAGGTGAGGTGCAGGGCGGTCGGCCAGTCCGCCTAACAGAGCTGCGACTGACCTGCCCCAGGTATACATATCACGTCCAATTCCCCTCCCGGACACACGTGCAGGTCCCCGGTCTCTGGAGCAGGCCGCAGGGTCTGTAGTGGTGATAGCGTCGCTTCGGGTCCTGAAGCTGAACAGCGGGATCTGCATCCCCCGATCCCGCTATACAGCTCCAGTAATGGCAGTGACGCTGTCACTACTACAGTCCCTGCAGCCTCCTCCAGAGACCGGGGACCTGCACGTGTGGCTGGGAGGGGAACCTGTGTGCCGGGGTGAGAGGAGGAGGGATATGTGCACTCCTGCCCCAATCACGCCCAGCTGCCCCAGTCCCCCTTCAGTCACCCCCAGCTGCCCAATCCCCCTAGAGTCACCCCCAGTCTGCCTCAGTCCCCCTCCGTTACCCCCAGCTGCTCCAGTGCCCCTAGAGTCTGCCCCAGTCCCCCTCAGTCACCCCCAGTCTGCCCCAGTCCCCCTCAGTCACCCCCAGCTGCCCCAGTCCCCCTCAGTCATCCACAGTCTGCCCCAGTCACCCCCAGTCTGTCCTAGTCCTCCTTCAGTCAACTCCAACTGCCCCAGTCACCCCCAGTCTGCCCTAGTCCTCCTTCAGTCAACTCCAACTGCCCCAGTCCCGCTTAAGTGAACCCCAGTTTGCCTCAGTCACCCCCAGCTGCCCCAGTCACCCCCAGTTTGCCCCGTACACCCCCAGCTCTCCCAGTCATCCCCAGTTGCCCCAGTTTCCCCCAGTATGCCCCTGTCACCTCTCATCTATACCTTTATTACTACTACACCCCTTATCTTTACCTGTACTACTAGAGCCCACATCTTTACCTGTACTACTAATCCCCCTAATCTGTATTACTAATACACCCCTCATTTATACCTGTACTACAATACCCCTCATCTTTACCTGTACTACTACTAATCCCCCTCATCTGTATTACTAATACACCCCATATCTATACCTGTACTACCTCACCCCCTCATCTTTACCTGTACTACTACACCCCTTATCCACTATACCTCCACTACTACACTCTACCTAGATGGAGGCACCATGTGTCCCGCTATCCCCCCCCCCTCGCTTATCCCGGAAATGCCCCTGCCTGCATGTGTCCCTGCTACATAGAGGATACATATATACAGCAGTACATAGAGGATACATATATACAGGGGGAGGCATATATACAGTAGTACATAAAGGATACATATATATACAGGAGTACATAGAGGATACATATATATACAGGAGTACATAGAGGAGACATATATACAGAAGTATATAGATGATACATATATATATATACAAGAGGAGACCTACACAGGAGTACATAGAGGAAACATATATACAGAAGTACATCGAGTGATATAAACTATTGTAAAAATACAGTAACCCCAGCTTTCCCAGCATCTTGTATTTGTAGTCAGTATAATGGAGGTCACCCAGCTTTCCGACCATCTTATACTCAGTATGATGGAGGTCACCCAGCTTTCCAGCATCTTGTACGCAGTTTTATGGGGGTACCAGCTTTTCCACCATCTTATACTCAGTATGATGGAGTTCACCCAGCTTTCCAGCATCTTGTACACAGTATTATGGGGGTCACCAGCTTTCCCACCATCTTATACTCAGTAGGATGGAGGTCACCCAGCTTTCCGACCATCTTATACTCAGTATGATGGAGGTCACCCAGCTTTCCCACCATCTTATACTCAGTATGATGGAGGTCACCCAGCTTTCCCACCATCTTATACTCAGTATGATGGAGGTCACCCAGCTTTCCAGCATCTTATACGCAGTTTTATGGGGGTACCAGCTTTTCCACCATCTTATACTCAGTATGATGGAGGTCACCCAGCTTTTACAGCATCTTATACTAAATATGATGGAGGTCACCCAGCTTTCCCAGTATCTTGTCAGTATGATGGAGGTCACCCAGCTTTTCCACCATCTTATACTCAGTATGACGGGGGTCACCCAGCTTTCTCACCATCCTATATTCAGTATAATGGAGGTCACCCAGCTTTCACAGCATCTTATACTCAGTATCATGGAGGTCACCCAGCTTTTCAGCATCTTATATTCAGTATAATAGAGGTCACCCAGCTTTCCCAGCATCTTATATTCAGTATAATAGAGGTCACCCAGCTTTCCCAGCATCTTATACTCAGTATGATAGAGGTCACCCAGTTTTCCTAGCATCTGTCTATGGGACCGTTCCACCGCCCCATAGACTTATACAGGAAAGTGAGTTCTGACCATTTCACAGGGCACAGTAGGATATTTGGTCACAAATGACTGGAAGGACTGAAGATGTTATAGGTAAGAGGTAAGAGGCCAGAGTGGTCCTTTAAGGATGGGCCGCCAGCCTGCTACTCATGGGCCAGTGCTGTGTACTTGCCCCCCGGGCTAAAATTTGCCAGCCAGCCCCTGCACACAGCATACTGGGATAAGTAGTTCTACTGTGCCACTGCTTCCCCCTTCTGTGTCAACCTCTAATTTGTTATAGAATTCAACCCCCACTATGAGCTGTCTATAGGGCATAATGGGGGTTGTAGTTCTGCAACTTGAATGTTCACAGGCTGCAAAAATACAACTATCACCATGAACTGTTAGCAGGACATAATGGGGGTTGTAGTTCTCTGAGGGTAATCTCACCTGTCCTGTTATTGCTCTGTCCTCCCCTGGTCCTGTGTGGCTTCTTTGCCTTCCTCTGCTCTTCTCTCAGTTCTGGTAATGGGGTGATGGTGATGAGGCTGATGTGGAAATCAGCAATGCTGCGGCCTCTGGGACATTGGGGGTGGCTGCTCTGAGGAAAATGTGCTGGAGGGGTGTTTGTGCTGCTGTGGAAACAGTGTGTGTGTGTATGTGGGGGGGGGGGGTGATGGGGTCACTGTGTCTGTCTGGGGGGTGCTGCTGGGGTCACTGAGTCGGCTGGGGAAGGGGGCGCTGTGCTGCTGGGGTCACTATGTGAGCTGGGGAGGGGGGGGATGTGCTGCTGGGGTCACTGTGTGGGCTGGGTAGGGGGGGGGTGCTTCTGGGGTCACTGTGTGGGCTGGGTAAGGGGGGGCTGTGCTGCTGCTGGGGTCACTGTGTGGTCTGGGGAAGGGGGGCTGTGCTGCTGGGGTCACTGTGTGGGCTGGGTAAGGGGGGGCTGTGCTGCTGCTGGGGTCACTGTGTGGTCTGGGGAAGGGTGGCTGTGCTGCTGGGGTCACTGTGTGGACTGGGGAAGGGGAGGCTGTGCTGCTGGGATCACTGTGTCTTTCTGGGGGGGGCTATGCTGCTGGGGTCACTGTGTCTGTCTGGGGGGGCTGTGCTGCTGGGGTCACTGTGTGGGATGGGGAAAGAGGGGGCAGGGGACGATAGGCATGGATGTGCTGCTGGGGAGGATGGGGAACGGGCGCCTCTGGTGACAATGGGAACGGATATGCCGCTTGTGAGGATGGGGAACAGATGCCTCTGTGGAAGGGGGCAGATGTGCCGTTGGGGAGGTTGGGGAACGGGCGCTTCTGGGGATGATGTGCTCAGGGGAAAGGGGGATGCAGTCAGAAGAGTGATTGGCAGGGCCCGGAGCCAGTGGCTCCTGACCCTGTCAATCACAGCCCTGCAGTGAGCTGTGAGCGCTTACCAGGAGCGCTCGCAGTGAAAGTCCTGGATGACGACAAGGCATTAGCAGCATCCGGGAGGCACGCCCGGTGGCCGGGTGCTGCAAGTGTCTTCTCAGGAGGCCCGGTCCGTTATAGGATCGGGCCCCCTGATGCGGCAGGCCCCGTAGCAACTGCTACGGTTGCTACGGCGGTAGTTCCGCCAGTGCTGGGGTGGTTACAGGTAATCCGGGGAGGTTACAGGTAATGCAGAGTGGTTACAGGCAATCTGGGTTGGTTACAGGTAATGCGAGCTGGTTACAGGTAATCCGGGGCACTTGACTTTTTATCCCAATGATTTTTGGTGACAGGGGATAAAAAGTGCCGACAGCATTTGGAACAAGTGATCAGTGGTATATACCGCTGATCACTTGTACCAGGATCACATCAGCTAGTCCCCGATAATTGCCCCATGCTCTCCACATGCTCTTACCTTTTTTAAGTGTACAAACACACTTGCCGTATCCGCAACAAGTTTCTTGCTGCGTATTCACAGCGAGACTCGCTGAGGATCCCAGCCCTGTGTACTCAATGGCAGACAAACTCGTAGCAGGGTTTGTCCGCAGCTCGCCCCGTTAACTCCCCATCCGCCGGAGACTATACGTCACCTGATCCTGGCTCCGGCTTCCTCCGGCTTGCTACGGGGCTCACGACGTCTTCACGGCCCGCTCAGCCAATCAGTGCTGCGGTGGGGCAGCGCACTAATTGGCCGAGTGGGACGTGCCGGGACCAGGTGATGTATAGTCTCCGGCGGAAGGGGGGGGTTAATGGGTCAGCCTTTGGACAAACTCACAGCAGGGATATAAATCCCTGCTGCGAGTTTGTCTGCCATTGAGTACACAGGGCCGGGATCCTCAGCGAGTCTTGCTGCGAATACGCAAGGAATTAATCACTGTGAACACTAAGGTTATTCCAGGGGAGGACGATGGGGGGGACATGTATTCATCTCCTCTCACTGTGGATTAACGGTGAGAGGAGATGAAAGCATGCAGTGCCCATTACCGGTGGCCACCGTTATTCTGGTAATAACGGTGATCATCAATGTGGGGACCGGTCGGGACTGAGACCACACTCTGCCCCAACCCCTCAGTGACCTCCGGTAGCTGAGAGGAGGGGGCTGCGGGCATTGCCGGCGCTGCTGCACTATTCTGTGCCATCGCCATAAAGAGCTGATGGCAGAAGAATAGAGCCCATTAGTGACCGCCAGAGAAATCTGTATCAGCGGTCACTACTAACATTATACATGTATTCTCTGGGTCACTACGGTTACGGCGATACCACATTTGTGTAGGTTTTTTTAACTATTACCGATTTGGCGCAATAGAAACTATCTTCCTAGCAAAAACCCACAAAAACTGTTGCCACATTGCAAGATCCATAACGTTCTCATCTTTTGTGCGACAGAGCTGGTTTTGGGCTTATTTTTTGCGGGAAGATCTGTAGTTTCTATTGATACCAAGTTTTATATGTATATGACTTTTTGATCTCTTTTATGACGTATTTTCTAAAGCAGATTGATAAAATACGCATATTCTGGTACTGTTTTTTCTTTTCTTTTTTTTTTTTTTTACAGCGTGTCGTGTGCTATAATTATTGATATTGTTTTATAGATTGGGTCATTACGGATGTAGCGATACCAAATATGTATAGGATTTGTATTTTTGATCTGTTTTATGTAATGTTTTATTGTGTATGGGGAAAATAATGCATTTTTATTATGGGGGAGGGGGGCTGGGGGGGATTGTGTTTGGTGCATTTTTTTTTTTTTTTTTTACACTAGTGTACATTACTGTACACTAGTGTAATAACTTATCCACCACACAGTCTTCCACGCAGTCCGCCCATGCTACCCAAGGGAGTGGAACCCTTGCTCCATTAGTTCAGCCTCCTTCCCCACAGCCTGGCCCCTCCAGGGAAAGAAGGGATTCAGATCCACCACCACCACCACCATGCTCCCAGGAACTCTTTTCTGGACCCTGAGAGTGGGGACTTGCATGCGGGGTTGGAAGAGGTGTCTGATGATGATGATGAGACCCGGTTGTCAGACATTGTGTTGTTGTTATGGATGTAAATCAAAGTGAGGAGGAGAGTGAAGAATTGGAGGAAGAGCTGGTGGATGAGGACGAGGTGACTGACCCGAACTGGGTAGATAAGCCTAGAGAAGACAGTGCTTTTGAGGGGGAGGCAAGTTCACCCGCAGGACCGGTTGGAAGATGGGTGGGCAGAGGGAGAAGCAGGGGCAGAGCGAGTAGATCAGCAGCTGTTTCACAGAGTCAAACTCCCGTGGCCAGGCCTAGATGTTCCCAAGTCTGGAGTTTTTTTTAAAGTAAGTGCGGATGACCGACGGACTGTAGTTTGCAACGTGTGCCACGCCAGGATCAGCAGGGAAACCACCACTACCAGCTTAACCACTACCAGCATGCGCAGGCATATGAGTGCTAAACACCCCACTTAGTGGAACCAAGGCCGTTCAGTGAGTGCAAGTCGCACCCCTGCTCCTTCACCTGTGTCACATGCTAGCCCTGTCAGTCCTCCCGCCCAAGCCCCAGGCACGAGCGCCTCCCGCCCTACACGCACCCCTTCACCTCCACTATGCTCCACACCCTCCAGCAAGGTGTCCAAGCGCAGCGATCAACTGTCCCTGCAGCAGATCTTTGAACGGAAGCGCAAATACATTGCCACTCACCCGCATGCACAAGCCCTAAATGTGCGCATAGGCAAACTGCTGAGCTTGGACATGCTGCCTTATCTGCTGGTAGAGACAAAGGCTTTTAGGAACCTCATGGCGGTGGCTGTCCCTCGGTACTCTGTCCCCAGGCGCCACTACTTTTCACGGTGTGCCGTCCCAGCCCTACACCAGCACGTGTCGGATAACATCATCCGTGCCCTGACCAACACGTTCAGTGACAAGGTCCACCTAACCACGGACACGTGGACAAGTGCTGGCAGGCAGGGACACTATATCTCCTTGACGGCACATTGGGTCAACTTGGTGGAGGCTAGGACAGAGTCTGACCTTGGTTCCGCTCATGTCCTGTCCGCACCGAGGATTGCGGGGCCTACCTCAGTTGCGGTCTCTCATGATTTGTACACCTCTTTCTCCTACTCTTCTTCCTCCTACTCTCTATTACCCTCCACGAGCACGTCATCTCCATTTCGTAGCGCTAGCTGCATAAGCAGCGTGGTGGGTAAGTGCCAAAAGACGGTGTTGAACCTGCTGAGCTTAGGCGACAAGAGGCACAAGGCCCAGGAGCTGTTGCAGGGCATCACGGTGCAGAAAGATTTTTGGCTCGCGTCACGGAGCCTCAAACCAGGCATTGTTGTGTGTGACAATGGGCAGAACCTGGTGGCGGCTCTGCAACTCGGCAGCCTCACACATATCCCATGCCCGTTTTTTTTTTATTTATTTATTTATTAATTAAAAAAAAAAAATGTGTAGGGTTCCCCCTAGTTTCATAACCAGCGGGGTTAAAAACAAACCAAAAGCAGCCTAGTAACACCAGGATGGGAAGGGCCATTTGTTTAGGCCCTCCCCAGCCTAAATATTACCAGCCTGCTGCCACCCAGTCCATGAGCGCCAATTTTTTTTCAAAATTGGCGCTCCTGGACCGGGCGGCAGCAGGCTGGTAAGATTTAGGCTGGGGAGGGCCTAAACCAATGGCTCTTCCCACCCTGGTGTTACCAGGCTGCTGTCGTTTGGTTTTTAACCCGGCTGGTTATAAAAATAGTGGGGACCCTATGCGTTTTTTTTAAATTATTTACGCATAGGGTCCCAACGCATAGGGTCCCAATTTTTATAACCAGCCGGGTTAAAAACCAAACGACAGCAGCCTGGTAACACCAGGGTGGGAAGAGCCATTGGTTTAGGCCCTCCCCAGCCTAAATCTTACTAGCCTGCTGCCACCCAGTCCATGAGCGCCAATTTTGACTCTCCGGGGCCACTGGCATCCGGCTCTTCCCAGTAACCCTGGTGGCATTCGGTACTGGGTAATAATGGGGGGGGTAGTGTTAGCCATTTTATACCGGCTAACACTAAGCCCCGACTTAGTAACGGATTCTGTCTATTAGACCGCTTCCACTACTAAGTCTATAAAGTCAAGAAATAAAGACAAGATGCCAGGGAAATTTTTTTTATTCAAATAAAAACACCCCCACACCCCTTGTTGACCATTTTATTTAAAAAAAAATCCAAATAACCGCTGGTCATCGAGGTAGTCCACCGAATCCGACATAATCCACAGGACACCGATATCTGAAAAACAAAAAGGGAGAACCACACAAACAGGAACACAACACCCATCATTGTGAGTGGTGTTGTGCACGTTACAGTATGCAGCATATTTACAGATCGCTGCTTACAGTCTGGCCTCCAAGGGGTTAAGGGAGGATGCATTGCATCCGCCTTAAACCTTTGGGTGCCATACTAAACAATCTGGCACTCACGGCGTTAAATAAGGGTCCCCACTTAACCCCTTGGGGGCCAGACTGATGTCAGACTGCACCCATACCAGCAAGGAAGGGGTTAAGTGACCCCCCTTCCTTGCTAAGATAGGTGCAGTGCAGGGGAAGGGGTGGGGAAAGCTTTATACTCGCTCTCGGATGTCTCGATCTTCTCTCTTTGCCAGTCTCCGCACAATGAGCTCACTGTGCCGGAGACCCGCTCTTTTTATGTGAGCTCAGCCAATCAGCTGAGTGCACATATGAATCAAAATGTTTCTTCTAATGTTGCTATTGTGATAGCATAATTAGAAGAAACATTTTCTGTTTACATTAAAGTATTTTACTTATAAAGTATAAAGTTATTTTCATTAATCAATAGTTTAATTAAAATGAATCCATACTTTTGCAATTAAATATACTGTAAATATTCACCCAAACAATTTTGTGTTTTCCATGTAAAGTCACACTTATTCACAACCATACGTTGTGAAATGAATAGAAAATAGAGTCAAGACATTGACAAGATTAGAAATAATGATTTGTATTTGAAATAACATTGTTTTTACATCACACTTTGCTTTCGTCAAAGAATCCACCTTTTGCAGCAATTGCAGCATTGCACACCTTTGGCATTCTAACTATTAATCTGTTGAGATAAGCTGGAGAAATTGCACCCCACGCTTCTAGAAGCAGCTCCCACAAGTTGGATTGGTTGGATGGGCACTTCTGGCGTACCATACGGTCAAGCTGCTCCCACAACAGCTCAATGGGGTTCAGATCTGGTGACTGCGCTGGCCACTCCATTTCCGATAGAATACCAGCTGCCTGCTTCTGCTGTGAATAGTTCTTGCACAATTTGGAGGTGTGTTTAGGGTCATTGTCCTGTTGTAGGATGAAATTGGCTCCAATCAAGCGCTGTCCACTGGGTATGGCATGGCGTTGCAGAGTTATAGCCTTCCTTATTCAGAATTCCTTTTACCCTGTACAAATATCCCACCTTACCAGCACCAAAGAAACCCCAGACCATCACATTACCTCCACCATGCTTAATAGATGGTGTCAGGCATTCTTCCAACATATTTTCATTTGTTCTGCGTCTCACAAACGTTCTTCTTTGTGATCCAAACACCTCAAACTTGGATTCATCCGTCCACAGCACTTTTTTCCAGTCTTCCTCTGTCCAATGTCTTAGTTCTTTTGCCCATCTTAATCTTTTTCTTTTATTGGCCAGTCTCAAATATGGCTTTTTCTTTGCCACTCTGCCCTGAAGCTCAAAATCCCGCAGCCACCTCTTCACCGTAGATGTTGACACTGGTGTTTTGCGGGTACTATTTAATGAAGATGTCAGTTGGGGACCTGTGAGGCGTTTGTTTCTCAAACTAGAGACTCTAATGTGCTTATCTTCTTGCTTAGTTGTGCAACGTGGCCTCCCACTTCTTTTTCTACTCTGGTTAGAGCCTGTTTGTGCTGTCCTCTGAAGGGAGTAGTACACACCGTTGTAGGAAATCTTCAATTCCTTAGCAATTTCTCGCATGGAATAGCCTTAATTTCTAAGAACAATAATAGACTGTCGAGTTTCAGATGAAAGTTCTCTTTTTCTGGCCATTTTGAGCATTTAATTGACCCCACAAATGTGAGCAATCTTCTCAAAGGAAGGTCAGTTTTGTAGCTTATGTAATGAGCTAGACTGTTTTCAGATGTGTGAACATGATTGCACAAGGGTTTTCTAATCATCAATTAGCCTTCTGAGCCAATGAGCAAACACATTGTACCATTAGAACACTGGAGTGATAGTTGCTAGAAATTGGCCTCTATACACCTATGTGTAACGCCTGGAGTAGTGGATCCACTGGACCGTCACCAGCGATGGCACTAACCTCACCAGGGAGCGGAGTCTAAGGGGCCCCTCGTTTTCACCAGAGCCCGCCGCAAGGCGGGATGGACTTGCTGCGGCAGGCGACCCCCAGGTCGCTACCCCTGGCTTGGTTGCTGGTGACGGCAGGCGAGGCGTGGCAGGAGCAGTAGGCAGGAGATGGCACTGGCAATGATCTGCAGGTGAGAGCGCACGTGACAGGCAGAACACAGGAACTGATGGAGTGACAGGGGAACAGGAACCAGGAACAGGGACTAGGGACCAGGTAACGGATAGGACTCAGGAACAGGGACTTGGGACCAGGTAACGGATTAGGACACAGGAACAACAAGGGGCTGGGCCAAACGCTATGGGAAGCATGTAGAGGCTCCAACACTAAGGACAGGGCATGCTGGGATTTATAGGGGAGTGATTGGTGCCACTAACCAATTAGGAGCGCACTGCCCCTTTAAATCTGAGACAGCCGGCACGCGCGCGCCCTAGGAGGCGGGAACGCGCGCGCCGGCCGGCACAGACCGCGACATGCACGGAGGAGAGGTGAGGCGCCCCAGGGGCCGAAGCAGCAGCAGCGCCGGGTCCCTACACAAGGACCCCGGCGGCTGCACGGGACAGGAGGCGGTCGCGGCGGCAACCCGGGACGCGGGAAGCCGCCGCGGCCGTGACACTATGTAGATATTGCACTAAAATCATTTGCAGCTAGAATAGTCATTTCCCACATTAGCAATGTATAGAGTGTATTTGTTTAAAGTTTGGACTAGTTTTAAGTTATCTTCATTGAAAAGTACAGTGCTTTTCCTTAAAAAATAAGGACATTTCAATGTGACCCCAAACTTTTGAACGGTAGTGTATATACACACACACACACACACACACACACACACACACACACACACACACACTTATTTATTTTTTATTAACAGTAAATTTAATTGCAAAAGAATTAATTTGTTTTAATTAAGCTATTGAACAACGAAAATAGCTTTATTAGAACGAAAATGTGTTTTATTAATTAAATATTAACCATGAAAGGGATTGACATTATTGCAGGGGATCGTTACCCCGGTAATGCTGTTCCCTGTAAATACTGCTTCCCTCCTTTTCCAGGGAGCAGAAACTTTATTAAAACAGCTAAACAAACAATTTTTTAGCTGTTTTATTGAACTCGAACACAAATCTTTGCAGTATGCCCGTCCGAATAACCAGTACTATCGAGTACCTTAATGCTCAAATGAGTACCAAGATCGGACGAGCATGCTTGCTCATCACTAGTTATTATCTGTACTTACGTGTGTATATTCATATAAGCTTAACAGCTGGGCCATAGGGAGAGTAGTGGCAGAACCTAGATCCCCAATAAACCCGACAACCGCATTCTTCTCCATACAGGAATAGTTTGGAGCTGTCACTGTGTGTCCAGACATTATCTGCAGAACATCTTTTAAAACTTTTTTCACATGTCCACAGGAGTCATATATGTGATATCCCAGAGTGATATTGGGCAGGATATCTGTGCGATTATTAATTTCCTCAATGGTATAGAGAAAAGTTCTCAGATGGGTATATTCTCTGGGGTGAGCGCTGTGATACAATACATGAAAATTGTGTAACTAGATTATTCCAAGTTCAGCAATCAAAAACATTTGACGTCCCTATACACAATGAAAAGAGTTGTGTGCAAGGGCGATCTGCACCTTTAGTTGCCAGGAGGATGAGGTTCCCAGTGATCGGACCCACTTGATATGCTTATTATCCCATATTTTGTGGATAGGGAATAACTAATGCTGCGTTTACACAGACAGATTTATCTGACAGATTTTTTAAGCCAAACCAGGAAGAGACTATAAACAGAGAACAGGCCATGAAGGAAAGACTGAGATTCCTCCTTTTTTCAAATCCATTCCTGGCTTTGGCTTTCAAAATTGGTCAGAAAAATCTCTCTGTGTAAACGCACCATTAGGTGGCATTATCCATTTAATGAGAATATTTCAAGAATTTCAGACACAGACAAGATATAAGATAGAGTTTCCCTTATTACACCAACTATAATTTATGATTAAAAGTGTGATTTCAGAAATATAAAAGATTTAAAACTGGCTTCATGTTAGGTCATCTCAGCTGGTTTATCCCCAGCCTATTGCACTTGATTGATGGGACTCTCCCTATCAATCAAGCTAAAGCAGACCCTGACTACTCATGCCTGTTATTGAGGTGTAAGTATAGGTCTCTTGGGGTGCTCCATCTCTATAAACATAGTATATACATAAGGCAAAGAATATCGAAAACGCAAGATGGCAACAAGACTTCTTTTTTTCCTGACTTACACCCATCTGTGCAAGCCACAGAAGTAAAGGCTGATTCATCCTGTGGCTTGCACAGATGGATGTAAGTCAGAAATAAAGAAGTCTTTTTGGTCACAAACTTGATGAGCACCATCTCATTATTTCTATATACTTTGCCTCTCTCTAATTTTATCTAATGTCACCCGCACTATAGGCCCTAGTACCCCAAATAATTATCAGCCATACTTGTCCGGTAATCATTTGGTGTAATAGCTAATGTTAAAAGACCATGATCAGCCAAAATGGCCTATCCATGACAGTGACAGTCTGCTGTTCGTCACTCTGTGTAATAGGAGCTGAGGCAGCAGACCACTGCTCACTTCATTGGGCTACCCAGACAAGAGAAACAAGGGAGAGGAAGTCGATGTACATATACTACTGGCAGCCCAGCTCTAATGCTGAGAGTAGTGATGAGCGAGTACTAAAATTCTTGGGTTCACGTTACTCGAGACGAATATTTCTCAATACTCGGATGCTCGTTTTGAGTAACAAACCCCATTGAAGTCAATGGGAAACACAAGCATTTTTGCAGGAGACCCAAGCTCGGCACAGGGAAGGTTGTGTGAAAACCTGTCAACATCAGAAAATGAACACCTCGGAAATGGACAGTGAAAAGAAGGGGCAGCATGCATGGATGCCTCTGAAGCTGCCTAATCGCACCATTACGCCAAATTCTGGGCAACAGCATGGCAGTTATCACACAGTAAAGGATTAAAAGAGAGGTAGCATATGAACCACCCCAAAATTTTGCCTGACATAGCATGGCAGTGAGGACACAGGGAACGATTAAAACAGAGGTAGCATATCAACCACCCAAAAACTTAGCCTGACACAGCATAATGGTGAGAACACAGTAAACCATTAAAACAGAGGTAGTATAAGAACCAGCCAAAAAAATATGCCTGAGACAGCATGGCGGTGAGAATACAGGAAGCCATTATAACAGAGGTACACTACCTCTCAAAAGTTTTGGGTCAAGTAGAAATGTCCTTATTTTTTAAGGAAAAGCACTGTACTTTTCAATGAAGATAAATTTTCAATGAAAATCACTGCGGCACTCCGGTACAGCTCGTGTTCAAATGGTGTAGTTTATTTCTCCCATACAGTGCATTAGCGACGTTTCAGCTCAATCCTTATGAGCTTTTCTCATAATACTCATAATAATACTTAATACTCATAATACTCATAATACTTTGCTTGGTCCTTTTAGGTTGGAGACACACAACTTTTTTGGAAGGCAAAACTGCCACTGCAGTTTTTATACCAAAACCAAAAAAGGGTTCAACAGAAAAAAGAAGTACAAATTTAAACCCATTTCCAGCTTTGGCACAAAAACTGCAATGTGTAAAAACAGTCTTAACCCCTTAACGACATTGGGCGTAAGTATACCCCCCCCCCCCGCAGGGTGGGCTTTAACGCAAACGGGCGTATACTTACGCCCGATGTTTCCCCGATCGCTGTGTGTTCACACACAGCGGTCGGGGAAGATAGCCTGCTATAATGTATAGCAGGCCATCTCTGCTCGTCGGCACGGGGGGTGATTAACCCCTCCTGTGCCGACGATCGCTGCTACAGATCAGCATATAGCAGCTGAAAACAGCTTTCCGGGTCATTTGTGACCCGGTGACCCGAAAAGAAATGGCGATTGGTGCTGTCCGAGATAGCACCAATCGCCATTAGTGTACTGGGGGAAGATGGCGCCGATGCCACCCCCACTATCGCCATGATAGGCCGGCCAGTACCGGCCGGCCCATCACGGCGATCAAAGTGTAAAAAAAACAGTTAAATCTGGTTCTGGGCCCCTCAGCTAGGTAGCTGAGGCGTGCAGAACAGGTTTGTGTGGTGAAGGTGTACCATACTCACCTGTTCTGGCCGTCCGGAGCGAAGATCAGTGGTCCGTGCCGTCCTCGCGTCTTCTTCGCTTCACTTCTGGGTTTGGTCGTCCAGCTTCGGAAACGCTCGGGTTCGGCGGGTCTCGGCAATCTCCGGCAGCGTCACTCTACTGCCTCCTAGCGGCTGATCAGTGAATATCATTCACTGATCAGTTGCTTTGGGTTAAAAATATTATTTTTTTTTTTTTAAATTTTTTTTTTTCTTTTTTTGCGCCCTAACGCCGCTGAGTGCTGATCAGCATCACACGTAAGTGCGCCGCTGATCAGCAACTCCTCCTTTTTGGCGTAGAGGCGTTTTTCCCCCCTATATCCTACCGCCACTGTCTGCTGATAAGTGCCGCACATAAGTGCGGCATTTATCAGCAGCTCCTTTCTTGGCGTAGGGATATTTTTTCTTACTGTCAAAAAAAAACACATAAAAAACACTACACTACACCACACTACATGGAATAAAGTTTTACACTACACTACATTACACATTTACATACCCCATAAACCAATCCCTGTATAAAGATGGCCCCCAGGGTGTTTTCGGCGTCGGACGCATATGTTATTATTGCCTCCGACACCGAAACAGCCAGTGAGGATGAATGGGGGGATCCTTCTTTCCTCCATTCATCCTCATCATCCTCATCATCCAGTGACGTGTCTGGGGGGTAGCGTAGCGTACGCTGCCCCCCAGACACGTCTTTTCCGCCAGTACCGTCCCAATAAGAGATCACGGTATGGCGTGAAATTCTACAAACTCTGTGAGTGTACCTCAGGGTACACTTACAGATTCAGGGTACATGCACACTGCGGAATGGCGAAGGATAACCCTCTGTGCATTCCGCAGCTGGCACCCGCCGGCGGACTGATGGAGGCGCGCGTCTCCACCTATGTCATAGACTCCATTCTATTCATGGGCGGATTCCGTTGTCCGTCCAAAGAATGAACACGTTCATTCGTTGGACAGAGGGCAGAATCCGCCCGTGCATAGAATGGAGTGTGACACGGGCGGAGACGCGCGCCCGCATCAGTCCGCCGGCGGGTGCCAGCTGCGGAAAGCACAAAGGGTTATCCTTCGCCATTCCGCAGTGTACACGTACCATTACAGTGTATGAAGAAAGGGACACCCAAATCCACCTGTACGGAGATAACTTTTATACCAGCACTCCTCTTTCGGTCCGTCGCTGCCCGAGCTACTGTAGCCTGTGGCACGATCCGAAAATATCAGAAGCAGTAATAGAGCCCTAATATTTAGCAGCCATGGAGTGGACCCAGCGCTTCTGGATATGAAGGACCCCGTATTGCACCAGGACAACATTTTCCAGGTGACGTCCCGCAAACAGGAGAGCGGGAGACCCCAGAAGAAGTGCAGAGTGTGGCGTAACGGGGGAAGGAAGGGGGATCAGGAAGGACACAATTTTCCAGTGTGACACCTGTCCGGATCACCCCGACCTCTGCATACCGGATCGCTTCAAGGCGTACTACACGTCACTGGAGTTCTACCTTATCTAAATTCTTCCCCATATTCCTATTTCAGGGGTCACGTTGATCCAGGGATTATTCTGATTGCCATTATGGAGTCGGGAAGGAATTTTTCCCCTGTGATGAGGCTACTGTCGTCTGCCTCACGAGGGGTTTTTGCCTTCCTCTGGATCAATACAGGTTGAATTTGATGGACTCCTGTCATTTTCAACCTTATAAACTAATAATTGGCCTAATACCACCAAATAAATTAATAATTGTCCCTTTTCCCCAGCTAAATAGGTATGGCAGCCATTCCCATTAGAGGATACCATGATGCAATTACAAAGCCACATTACCACATTATGGAAACTACATTATGGAAACTACACCCCTCAGGGAATGTAACAAGGGGTGTAGTGAGCATATGGACCCCACTGGTGACGGGCACAAATGTGGAACAATATGGCGTGAAAATGAAATATTACATTTTTTACACTATAATGTTGGTTTAGCCCTAAATTTTTCATTTTCATAAGAGGTTAAAAGAGAAAAAAACACACAAAATGTGTAGAGCAATTCCCCCTGAGTCCGTAAAAACCCCACATGTGGACATAAAGCGCCATGTGGGCGCAGGGCAAGGCCCCAAAGGGAAAGAGCGCCATTTGGATTTTGCAGGCTGGATGTGGCCAGAATGGATGATGAACGCCATGTCGCATTTACAGAGCCCTCATGCTGCCAAAAAACTGGAAACCCCCCCACAAGTGACCTCATTCTGGAAACTACACCCCTCAAGGAATCTAACAAGGGGTGGAGTGAGGATATGGACCCCTTGGTGACGACCACTTTTGTGCCGTGGAAGTGAAAAAATGAAATTTTTCCCTTTCACGTCACATTGTTCCACATTTGTGCCCGTCACCAGTGGGGTCCATATGCTTACTGAACCCCTTGTTACATTCCTTGAGGGGTCTAGTTTCCAGAATGGGGTCACTTGTGGGGGGTTTCCAGTGTTTTGGCAGCACGAGGGCTCTGTAAATGCGACATGACCCTTGAAATCCATTCCAGTAAAATCCAGCTTGCAAAAGCCAATTGGCGCTCCTTCCCTTTGGAGGCTCGTCCTGCGCCCGCTTGGCACTTTATGTCCACATGTGGGGTATTTCGGTACTCGGGAGAAACATGTTTGGTGTTTTTTTTTCTTTTATCCCCTTGTAAAAATGAAAAATGAATGCTAGAACAACATTTTAGTGTAAAAAATAGAATTTTTACTTTTTTACACCACATTGTTCTGAAAATCTGCGAAGCACCTGTGGGGTCCAAATGCTCACCGCACCCCTTGTTATATTCCTTGAGGGGTGCAGTTTTCTAAATGGCGTCCCTTTAGGGGTGTTTTTTAGGTTTTGGCACCCCAGAGCCTCTGCCAACCTGAAGTGGTACGGTCAAAAATGACCAAATATAACGGAGGCGTTGAAATTCACTAGGCACTCCCTTATATCTGAGGCTTGTGGTTGCGTCAAATAGCGCAATAGGGCCACATATGGGGTATATCTATAAACTGCAGAAACGGGGCAATAAATATTGGGGTGCATTTCTCTGGTAATAGGTTTATCATTATGAAAGATATTGGATTACAATAAAATCTCTGCACAGAAAATAAACATTTTCAAATTTCTTACACACTTCGCTTTTATTTCTGTGACTCCCCTAAAGGGTTAAAAAAAACTTTCTGTATGTGCTTTTGCAGAGTTTGGGGGGTACAGTTTCTGAAATGGGTTGATTTGTGGGGCTTTCTAACATACAGGCCCCTCAAATACACTTTGAACCTGAACAGGTCCTTAAAAATATCTGATTTTGAAATTTTACAGAAAATTTGGAAAATTGCTGCTAATGTTTTAATCTTCCTGTTGTCTAAAAAAAATGAAATATAGTTTAATAAATGCCGCCAACATAAAGTATACATGTTGCTAATGCTATTTAATATATAATTTATGTGGCATAACCATTTTCTCTCTAAGCAGAAAGGTTTGAAAGTTGGAAAAATTAATTTTTTCACAATTTTTCACGTTATTTTGGTGTTTTTCATAAAGATTTGTTATGAGTATCGACTCCATTTTACCAGAAATGTAAAGTACAATATGTCACGAGAAAACAATCTCAGAATCGTCCGGATAGGTAAAAGCATCCCAAAGTTATTAATGAATAAAGTGACACAGGTCATATTCATAAAATTTGTCTCTGTCCTTAAGGGGTTAAGCTGTGTCCTAAATTTTCTTTTTATTTATTTATTTCAAATGTTTTAAATTGACAGGAAAATTCTAAGAAAACCAAAGACTTGTTGCTCCAAAGTTAAAAAGGAGAAAGAATGGTGACAAAAGAAAAACAAATAATGTTCACACAACGTCAAAAATAGAGGAAAGGTGCCCGATTGTGATATTTAAAAAAACGTCCATTTTTGCCACAATTTAACTGACTGCAATGGCAATGCACTGAAGTCAATGGGAAGACGGACGTCCAATGCAC
The DNA here is from genome assembly GCF_027789765.1 of Dendropsophus ebraccatus. NCBI lineage: Eukaryota > Metazoa > Chordata > Amphibia > Anura > Hylidae > Dendropsophus > Dendropsophus ebraccatus. The sequence continues at coordinate 23,077,627 of NC_091460.1, read as the reverse complement.
ACAATGCATTGAATAAAATACTTTTTTAGGGTGCCTTCACACCTACTGTATCGCAGTAGAAAATCTGCTGCGGATCTGCAGCAGATCTGCAGCAGATTTAAGTAAATGAATGAACACAGCATCAAATCCGCACTTACAAATCTGCTGCGGATCCACAGCGGATTTGACAGTGCTGTGTTCATTCATTTAGTTAAATCTGCTGCGGATTTGCTGCGGATCCGCAGTGGATTTTCTACTGCGATACGGTAGGTGTGAAGGCACCCTTACCGTGGACGGCAAAATAACGAACATGATCATTATTTTTGGACGTCTTTTGCAAACAGCAGACTTTTTTTATTAGTAGTTCACACACAGTTTTTCTTTTGTCACCGTTCTTTCTCCGTTTTTACTATTAAATTCAATGGACTTTTCAATGAAGCCGCACCCAAAGGGCAATAAGTAACCCCAAACTAAAATAATGTGCAAACACCTGTCATTGCACTAAGGGGAGGCCAGACAGCTAAATGACGTCTGTTATTTTAGACACAAAATAACGGTTGTCATTTTAAACGGGGCTGAAAAAACATTGTGTGCACATAGCCTTATTATTTTGACGTCCACGGGGAAAACGTCTGTTATTCAATGCATTGTGTGCATTGGACGTCTGTCTTCTCATTGACTTCAATGCATTGCCATTGCAGTGAGTTACACTGCGGCAAAAACGGGTGTTTTTTTAAATATCAAAATTGAACGCCTTTACTCTATTTTTGACATTGTGTGTACATAGCCTTAACGTCATTTGTGCTTGTACATGTCTACAGGCCTGATCCCATTATTGCAGCTCTGTAGTATTAACTGGAATAAAGTTGATCTGTAATATCAAATATAAAGTACACCCTAAAACTTGTGTTGCTTCAAGAACACACTTTTGACTAATCTTTGATTAAGAAAAAAAATTACAACAGTTAGTCTCATGTATAGTCACTCAAGATGAGGGAATTTACAGTAATAAATAAGTGAAGCACTTTATTATCGCTGCAATCTGCTTATCGGCCGGCAGTCCTGGGAAAAGCTGGGGAAAAGACAGGGTAACTTCACCCAGTTTCCCAGGACTGGATTCAGCTTTTCCTGGCAGCCGACTGATAAGCAGATTGCAGAGATAACAAAGTGCTTTGCTTAGTTATTACTAGAGATGAGCAAGTACTGAAATATTAGAATTTTCAAATATCAAGTCGAGTAGACCCCGATATTCGAATATTTGATCGAATATCAAATTCTATTAAGGTCTATGGGAGAAAAATGCTTGACACTTGGAAATTAAAATTTGACCACATGGAGGTCACCAAGTCCACAATGACACCTCAGGAAATGATGTCAACACCTCTTGAATGCAACTGGAACAGCAGGGAAAGCATGTCCAACTCACCAAGGTCGCAGTATTACGCCACTATCACAGCCTATCAACTATACACTCCAAAAAACAATATGGCCTCTATGTAAAGTGGAAAAAATACATGAAAACCTTCTTTCCTTTACAGTAGTATGGACAGAAAGACAAATTATAAGTCAAAGAAATATTTTCAAGCACCCGTTTAAATCACGTTGCCTATGACAACCACAGATGGCACAGACAAGGGGGAAATCACACAGCACCCACCCCTAACTGTTATAGTGTGTGTGATGCAGTCAGAAATGTCCTCATAAAATTTTCAACGTCATCTGCCACTTCCATATGCCCTTATTACACATAAGGAATGTGGGTATAATAGCACACAGGAAGTATACAGCCGCATACCTTCTCTACGACGTATTAGAATGCTATACAGCAGACAACAGGTGTTGAACTTTTTTATTCTGCGCACAGCACGCAAGAGTAGTACCAAGCTTTTATTTTTGGCCTTGGAACACAAGGAGTATACAGCCGTATACCCTATATACACAGATACACTGCAGCCTATTTCTCACAGTGAGTACACTCCAGCTGCCTGCCTGTCTGAACACACCTATGTGTCCTATGTGCTGTTAGTCGTTTTAATAGCAATATATCTCTCCTTCACTAATATCTACTCAGCATTATACAGATCAGATCATATGTATTATTACCTACCCAACACACATGAATGTTTTAAGATCACTTTCTATGAATGACCATAATCTTACACCGCAATGTACAGTAAAGATCCCTCCTATAATGAAGTCTCCTTCCTGAGAATATTTGTACTCAAAGGTGTAATTCTTAATTACAAGATGACATTGAGCTGCAGGGTCCTGGATCTCAGCAATACAGAAGGTCACACAGAGAACCAAGATCAGTAACATCATGTCCATTAGAAGAAGAGGCTTGTGTTCCCTCCAATGTCCCATCAGATGTATCAGCAGCAGCAGCACAGGGATGTAAGGAGTCATTCAGCAATGCTGAGGAGCTTGTAGCAGTGAGAGGTTTATATAACCAGTTACAATGTATTTCAACTTGGAAATAAAATATAGATCTGTTTAAGCCTTACTGTATCAGATCCAGGGGGGATGCATCTAAAGACGACTTTAGATTTTGAAGAAACTGATTTTTATCTGATTTTAAACTCAAAAGTAAACTGGCAAATCTTTAGAATGAAACATGAAAAGTTATTGTAAAGACAAATGGGGAAGCCATACAATAACAATGACCCATATGAGGTCTTTTTTTTTTTTCTCTTTCTTAACACCAATCATACTTGGTAGAGATGAGCGAAGCAGTCCAAAATTTGTTTCACGAGGTTCAAGAATATTGGGTGGGATTTGCGAATAATGATGAAATTTAATTATAACAGCCAAAGTATAGTAGCTACAATAGTGGGACTCTTACGGAGTAATGTTTTGTTCAACAGCTGTTGTTCTGACAGGAAAAGAACTATCAAGTCTGTACCTGTAGTCTGAACAATGGCTTAATTATCTGCCCAGGTTTATTCATCAGCCAAACCCATGTCCCTGTTGTTGTAGTCTGGTAATTTCAGATTTAAGCTCTTTTTGTCTTTGGTGGCTGACAGGTCTGCTGACCTTTCAGCTATCACTTGTGCAGGTGTGTGCTCTGTGAGATCAGGAGATCAATCTCATGGTGTCTTTACACAGAGAGATTTATCTGACACATTTTTGAAGCCAAAGTCAGGAACAGACTATAAACAGAGAATATTTCATAAAGGGAAGACTGAGATTTCTCCTCCTTTTAAGGGGTACTCCGGCCCGGGGGAGGGGGTGGTTATAGACGGCAGCAATCACTTACCTTCCGATTCCAGCGCCGGGTCCCGGATCACGACGTCCCGTACACCTGTCCCGTGGCCGCTTCCTGGTGTGAGCTGCGGCATGAGACGTGACTTCTCAAGGCAGCTCAGCCATTCAGTGGCCATAGCGGAGTCCGGCCTCGGCCGCTGAATGGCTGAGCTGCCTTGAGACGTCACATCTCATGCCGCAGCTTACACCAGGAAGCGGCCTCGGGACGGGTGTACGGGGCGGCGTGATCCAGGACCCGGCGCTGGAACCGGGAGGTAAGTGATCGTACTCATTACTCGTACGAGCATCTTGCGATACTAGAGAAAATGGCATTATCCAACTTCTACAAATACTTACGCCTAAGGCATTTCTTATCCTCCCTACCTATGTCAGAGAACCCCCCTATTACCCCATTTGAAAATTATTTTAACAACCCTCATTCCAAAACCAAGGGTATATCTAAAGCATACAAGTCACTGTCATGTGAATCTCAACCTATACAACGCTATTGTTAAATGGGAGCAGGAACTAAATATATCTCCCACTCCACAGCAATGGTCCTACACCTTCTCAATTATACCCTCAGTGTCCCACTGTGCTAACCATCTTGAAGCGACCCGCAAACTCCTTTATAGATGGTACATGACCCCTTACCGTATTGCTAAAATCTTCCCATCTAGTTCTTACACGTGTTGGCGGTGCTCCCAATCGGTTGAAACTCTGATTCATGTTTGGTGGGATTGCGTTGTTATAAAATCTTTCTGGGACCAAATCCTTGAGCTGCTCAGGAAAATATTAAGCTACGTCCCCCCTTGGTGCCCTCAAGTACCATTGCTACACCTATTTTTAGAAGATCTATCCGCCCCAGATATAACCATACTCATACATGTTCTCACAGTCACTAAAAATAAAATTGCCACCAATTGGAAAAGCACCAAAATCCCCTCAATTTCGGAAATTATAGCTGGTGTTAATGCCAATTATAACATGGAATGAACAAAGAAAAAACTCAGCTTACCATAGGTGGTTTGTTGTGTGATGGTGGACGTTCAGGCAGGAGCAAGTGGAGTAGTAGCGGGCCGCACCCGGTGATAATAGTAAGAAGGAGGAGAAGATCCACAGCGTCCAAAAAAAGTTTTGTTGTCTTTATTATGAGGCATATAAAAAGTTACAAAAGATAAAAACGTAGGCCTACATGTTTCGGCGAAACACACCCCCTTGATCACGGCAGTACAGACTTTCACAGAATCACAGGTATATATGCCAAACATTTAGATGCAGTGGGTAAGGGAACGCCTCGTGGGTGGGTGTGTTTACGTATGTGATTAGACACAATTGCTAAATGCTGGACATAACACATTACTAGTGTGCACAATGCATATCAGACAGATGAGAGAAACATGGAAAAAAAAAAACACACGTTTAAAAAAACAAAACAAAACAAAAAAAAACCAAAAACAAAACAAACAAACAAAAAAAAACAGAACATCAATCATCAGTATAGATATGATAGGTCCGTTTTGAAGTTTAAACCTTTGGGTGTCCTGGTTTCTAAGCAGAGAATCCAAAAAGCCTCTCGCTTGCGTAGGAGGCGGACCCAATCTCCTCCTCGTTTTGGTTTAAACACTCGTTCTATAGGGATGACTCGAAGAGAGCAGCATTCCCCCTGGTGGACATCAAAAAAGTGTTGAGTTAACCCTGACATGGCTTTGCGGGAGTTAAAACGTGATGCGGCTGATGCATCAGCAATATGCTCAGCAATCCTTTGTTTTAGTTTCCTTTTTGTGCTGCCAACATATTGTATGTTGCAATCAGAGCACCAGGCAAGATAAACAACATAAGAGGTGTTGCAGTTGAGAAAAGAAGATATGTTGAAAACTTGGCCTGTGCTTACCGACTGGAACGTGAGACTCTTCTGGATATGACCGCACAATCTGCATCTGGGCATGGAGCACTTATGGGATCCTCGAACAGTCAACCAGTTTTCCTTTCGTACTTCGTGTTCATGGACAACTGTGGGTGAAAGAATGTTCCCTATTGTCCTGCCCCTCCTGGCCACACATCGAACCCCTGCAGATAGAATGGCTTCACATTTTCCATCCTGAAATAATAGGGGAATGTATTTACGTAGTGTTTGCTCTATTTGTCTGAACTGTGAGCTATAGGGTGTGGAAAAGGTTAGGGGAGCAGGGGTTACCGGTGATGGAGACGTACTTGGGGTATTTCGGTCTCTGAGATGATAGGTTCTGTTCTTGCTTTCCGCTATCCTTTTTGCCCTTTGGATGGTGTGCATGGGGTAACCCCTAGAGGATAAACGTGCGATTAGGTCAGTGCATGCGAGTTCATATGTGGTTGCATTTGAGCAGGCCCTTCTAACTCTAATGAACTCACCAATAGGGAGATTGCGAGTGACGTGTGACGGATGGTGACTACGTGCATGTAGCAGTCCATTACCAGCGGACGGTTTCCTATATAGACCAGTCTCAATTCTGCCATGTTGGAAACATAAAGAGATATCCAACAAATAAATTTGTGACGGTTCGAACTGGTATGTAAACTTAATGTTGAGGCTATTATTATTCACGTAGTCTACAAACTCCCTGGCCAGGTTCGGACCCCCGTCCATATTAGGAGGAGATCATCAATGTACCTCCCATACCATAACATGGAATACTTAGTGGCGAGTAAGGGACTTAGTGTGCCCAGATTCCGAAAACATTGGGCAAAATGGACGGATTATATGAATTCTCAATGAATGGTGATACACCCCCTGTTTATCATTATCGGTATAGGCTCAGAACAACCCACTGATGGTGCACACCTGCACAGTGGACCCCACCCATCCAAGTGTCAGTACATTTCTTTGCCCTGATGTTACCAGTTTATGTTAATTACTATTTGTTTGAGTTTGTGTAAGTTTTTGACCTAAACAGGTCATTTATAGATTTATTTTCCTGCACTGTATTGTTCATTTATCAAGCTTTATTATTATGGTGATTCATGGACACTAGTTGTCCGATATGTATCTCTGGCACCCTCTGTGTCCTTACTATCCCTTCTTCTGTAATTTCTAGATTGTGACTCATACATAACTGTTATGCATTTGAATAAAATTAATTAAAAAAAATTATAAAAAAATAAAAAATAAATAGCATTATCCATTTCCTGTAAGTTTGAGCGCAATTTCTCAGCCAATGAATATGCAGGAAACTCTTTGGTACATCCTGCGATCACATGGGACCCATACATGTCGATAGCAGCAATTGGTTGGCCAGATCAGATGACCCTGGCATATAAAAATTTGTGCCGGCGGCACTCAGCTCACATGCATGCTGAAAGAGAATAGGGACAGAGCTGCTGCTTGTCAGAGAGCGTTAAGGAGGGAATTAGCGTTCCAGTAGGCAGGGATACTATATACAGTACATAACCCAACAGCCCTTTTAAGGGCTTAAAATCTTTATTTTTTTTTTTTATTACTCCAGACTGCTGGCTGGGACTGGCAGTGCAGCTAACAGGATTTTAGCAGCACACTGTGGTGATCGGCTGCTGGCAGAAAGGGGACAGCTGGTGTTGCATACAGACCCCAAAGAAGTCCTCAGTACTACTATATATTTTGTGGCTGGTGCTGCTGATGTACGTGATATTGCTGTGATTTGTAGTACAGCTGCATAGAACCTCACTGCTCATTGTCCTGTGTAACAGGTGGCATAGATCATATACCACCACTTGCACACAGACTATACGACAACCTCCAAAAACTAGTGTGACCAGTATATTTTAGTATTTCTTCATTTCTTCATGCAGTCATATCCAAGCTCACTGCTAACTGCCCTGTGTATGAGGGTGGCATACAGTATATAGCTGCAGTTACCCACAAAATTTATACGACAACTTCTAAAAACTAGTGTGACCAGTATATTTTTTTATTTCTCCATTTCTTCGTGCATTCATATCCAATCTCACTGTTAATTGCCCTGTGTAAGAGGGTGGCATGGCATACAGTATATAGCAGCACTTACCCACAGATTGTATTTGACAACCTCCAAAAACTAGTGTGACTAGTATATTTTCTTATTTCGTTATTTCTCAGTGCAGCTATATCCAAGCTCACTGCTAACTGCCCTGTGTAAGAGGGTGGTATACAGTATATAGCTGCAGTTACCCACAGATTTTATACGACAACCTCCAAAAACTAGTTTGATCAGTATATTTTCTCATTTCTCCGTGCAGTCATATCCAAGCTCACTACTAATTGCCCTGTGTAAGAGGGTGGCATGGCATACAGTATATAGCTGCATTTCCCCACAGATTGTATTTGACAATCTCCAAAAAGTAATGTGACCAGTATATTTTCTTATTTCTTCATGCCGTCATATCCAAGCTCACTGCTAATAGCCCTGTTTAAGAGGGTGGCATGGCATACAGTATATATAGCAGCACTTACCCACAGATTGTATTTGACAACCTCCAAAAACTAGTGTGGCCAGTATATTTTCTTATTTTTTTTATTTCTCCATGCAGCCACATCCAAGCTCACTGCTAACTGCCCTGTGTAAGAGGGTGGCATACAGTATATAGCTGCAGTTACACACAGATTTTATACGACAACCTCCAAAAGCTAGTGTGACTAGCATATTTTCTAATTTCTTCATTTCTTTGTGCAATCATATCCAAGCTTACTGCTAATTGCCCTGTGTAAGAGGGTGGCATATAGTTTATAGAAGCATTTACACTTAGCTTCTGAGGGGGAGGCAAGTTCAGTCACAGGACCGGTTGAAAGAAGAAAAGGGGTGGGCAGAGGGAGAAGCAGGGCCAGAGCAAGAAGATCAGAAACTGTTTCACAGAGTCAAACTCCCGTGGCCATGCCTAGATGTTAGCAAGTCTGAAGGTTCTTTAAAGACACTGCGGATGACCGATGGACTGTAGTGTGCAACCTGTGCCATGCCAGGATCAGCAAGGAAGCCACCACTACCAGCCTAACCACTACCAGCATGCGCAGGCATATGAGTGCTAAACACCCCACTCAGTGGAACCAAGGCCATTTAGTTACTGCAAGTCACATCCCTGCTCCTACCGCTGTGTCACGTGCTGGCTCTGTTAGTCCCCCCACCCAGGCCCCAGCCACGAGCGCCTCCAGCCCTACACCCACCCCTTCACCTTCACTATACTCCACACCCTCCAGCAAGGTGTCCAAGCTCAGCTTTTAACTGTCCCTACAACAGACCTTTGAACAGAAGCACAAATACACTGCCAATCACCCACATTCACAAGCCCTAAATATGCACATAGGCAAACTGCTGAGCCTGGAGATGCTGCCTTATCGGCTGGTGGAGACGGAGGCTTTTAGGAACCTCATAGCGGTGGCTGCCCCTTGGTACTCTACTGTGTCAGGCCTAATTTTTGGGAGGTTCCACGCCTGCCTTATCTACCTTGTTCACTGAGTTTTCACCGCCATGCTGTGTAAGGCCTAATTTTAGGGAGGTTCCATGCCTGCCTCATCTGAAGGTCGGTAAAGGCCATTTTATGGCCTTTATTTTTAATCTTCAATTTCAATTTTCAAATCAAATCGACTTCAATTCAAGTGCTATTTTGCAGGGCTGTCAGGTCATCTATTGTATCTCACAGATAGACGCCACCGTTCAAAGGAACAGACAGTGAAAATAGTGGATCCTAATTTAGTATTCCTTGTGTTTCAAACCATACTATCTTTGGATGTCAACTTGCGGGTATCCTATGCCGTTCTTTCATTTTTTAGCTGTTTCAAAGGCAGTAGTCAGCTACTAGTCAGTCTAGTAATTTTAAAAAAGGGGGGAGGAGGGGAGCAGTCAGCTTGTCAGGCACTGGCACAGTTCAAAGGAACAGAAAGTGAAAATGGTGGATCCTAATTTAACATCCTTGTGTTGTCCATTTCAAACCATACTATCTGTGGATGTCAACTTGCGAGTGTCATCTGCCGTCCTTTCATTTTTTTTTTTAGCTTTTTCAAAGGCAGTAGTCAGCTGCTCGATAAAGGCCACTTTATGGCCCTTTTTTAAATCTTCAATTTCAATTTTCAAATCAAATCAACTTCAATTCGACTGATAGTTGAATTCAAATTCGACTATTTTGCAGGACTGTCTGGTCATCTATTTTATCTCCGTGGTGTCAGGCGAAGTTTTTGGGTGGTTCATATGCCACCTCTGTTTTAATGGTTCCCTGTGTTCTCACTGCCATACTGTGTCAGGCTAAATTTTGGGATGGTTCAAATGCCCACGCAGTGGAATTCCACCTTCAGTATGATAGCCAGGGTTTACCAGCAACGGAGAGCCATTGTGGAATGCAAGATATCAACCTCGGCAAGAAGGGGTAGTCAGGTCAGTCAACTTCCCCAATTCTTCAATGAAGAGTGGACCTGGATGTCTGCTATCTCTCAGGTACTGGGCCCCTTTGAGGAGTCAACCCAGATGGTCAGCGGTGACACCGCCATCATCAGACCCCCCCCCCCCATGCTGTGTCTGCTTCAAACCTCCCTGCTCAGCCTGAAGTCTGAGACTTTGCCTTCGTCTCAGGAGACGGGGAAAGAACATCCGCCGCTAGATAGCCAGCCCACCCTCACGTCTGTTTCTCAGCACGAAGTGGAGGAGGAGAAAAAGGAGGAAGAGGAGATAAAGGAGCAGACTGCTACCACGACTGAAGAGTGTACCCATGCTACATCCTTAGCTTGTATGGCCTGAAGAGGAGGAATTGGTTGAGGAGGAGGAGGAGGAGGAGGAGAAAATTGAGAGTCAGCCTATTGAGGAGAGGGAATTCTTGCGTGTTGGGACCATGGCTGAACTCCTGGACTCTCGGTACAAGCAAAACTTTTCCACTCTCATTCCTGCCGAGGAACACAGTATGAGAGTGAATCAATATCAACAGGCCCTGGTGCAGAAGCTGAAAATTGACTTCCCACTTGACACCACTTGTGCCAGAGGACATAGTTCTGTGGGTCAAAAAGCGAGGGAGAGAAGGGGTGGAGCAGACAACTTGTCAAGGGAACACTCTCCAAGGCCTTTGACAGTTTCATGGCACCCCAGCAAGACTATGTCACGGGTCCCCAATCTAGACAGAGTAGGGGGGAGGCCTTCAGAAAGATGGTGAGGGAGTACCTTGCTTACCATACCAATGTATACAATCTGTGGGTAACTTTAGCTATATAGTATAGCTTGGATGTGACTGCAGTAAGAAATGAAATAGGTAAATATAGTGGTCTCACTAGTTTTTGGAGGTTGTCGTATAAAATCTGTGGATAACCGCAGCTATATAGTATATGCCACCCTCTTTGATTTGAGTTTGAGTTTGACTTAGAGGTGCTGGACAGCCCTGCCGCTAGCGTGTTGTCAGAGCGGGTCTTCAGTTCAGCTGGTGGCATCATCACTGATAAGTGCACCCGTCTGTCAACTGACACCGCTGACAGGCTGATGTTTATAAAAATGATCAAGGCTTGGATTTCACCTAAATTGAACTGCCCACCCGGGGAAAGCAGCTTAACATGAGCATTCTTCAAATATCCTCTCCTCCTCCTCCAATTTTCAGCCAACAGCCAATTCTTGTTCCGCCATGCTGTGTCTGGCATAATTTTTTGGAGTCTCACCTGCTACCGCTTCTACCTGGATAACTCTGTCCTCACCGCCATGCTGTGTCTGGCATAATTTTGGGAGGCTCACCTGCTACCACTTCTACCTGGCTCATTTTGTACTAACCACTATGCTGTGTCTGGCATAATTGTTGCGAGGCTCACCTGTTACAGCTTCAACCTGGGTCACTTTGTCCTCACCGCCATGCTGTGTCTGGCATAGTTGTTAGGAGGCTCACCTGCTACCGCTTCTACCTGGGTCACCCTTTCCTCACCGCCATGCTGTGTCTGGCATAATTGTTGGGAGGCTCACCTGCTACCGCTTCTACTTGGGTGACTCTGTCCTCACTGCCATGCTGTGTCTGGCATAAGTGTTGGGAGGTTCACCTGCTAGCACTTCTAACTGGGTCGCTCTGTCCTCACCGCTATGCTGTATCTGGCATGATTGTTGGGAGGCTCACCTGCTACCACTTCTGATTGGGTCGTTCTGTCCTCACCGCCATGCTGTGTCTGGCATAAGTTTTGGGAGGCTCACCTGCTACCACTTCTAACTGGGTCACTCTGTCCTCACTGCTATGCTGTGTCTGGCATGATTGTTGGGAGGCTCACCTGCTACTGCTTCTACATAGGTCACTCTGTCCTCACCGCCATGCTTTGTCTGGCATTATTGTTGGGAGGCTCACTTGCTACCTCATTTTTAGTGGTTCTTTGTGTCCTTACTGCCATTCTGTGTCTGGCATAATTGTTGGGAAGCTTACCTGCTACCGTTTCTACCTGGGTTAATCTGTCCTCACTGTCATGCTATATCTGGCATAATTGTTGGAAGGCTCACCTGCTAGCGCTTCTACCTGGGTCACTGTCCTCAACGCCATGCTGTGTCTGGCATAATTGATGGGAGGGTCACCTGATACCGCTTCTACCTGGGTCACTATGTCTTCACCGCCATGCTATGTCTGGCATAATCTTTAGGAGGCTTACTTGCTACCTCACTTTTAATGGTTCTCTGTGTCCTCACTGCCATGCTGTGTCAGTAATAATATTTGAGAGGTTCACTTGCTACCTCACTTTTAAAGGTTCTCTTTTTCCTCACCCCCATGCTGTGTCTGGCATAATTTTGGGAGGCTCACCTGCTGCCACTTCTACCTGGCTCATTCTGTCCTCACCACCATGCTGTGTCTGGCAAAATTGTTGCGAGGCTTACCTGTTACAGCTTCAACCTGGGTCACTTTGTCCTCACCGCCAAGTTGTGTGTGGCATAGTTGTTAGGAGGCTCACCTGCTACCGCTTCTACCTTGGTGACTCTTTCCTCACCGCCATGCTGTGTCTGGCATAATTTTTGGGAGGCTCAACTGCAACAGCTTTTACCTGGGTCACTCTGTCCTCTCTAACATGCTTTGTCTGGCATAATTGTTGGGAGGCTCACCGGCTACCACTTCTACTTGGGTCACTCTGTCCTCACCGCAATGCTGTGTCTGGCATAAGTGTTGGGAGGATCACCTGCTACCAATTCTAACTGGGTTGCTCTGTCCTCACTGCTATGCTGTATCTGGCATGATTGTTGGGAGGCTCACCTGCTACCACTTCTACCTGGGTCACTATGTCTTCACTGCCATGCTATGTCTGGCATAATTTTTGGGAGGCTTACTTGCTACCTCACTTTTAATGGTTCTCTGTGTTCTCACTGCCATGCTGTGTCGGTAATAATATTTGTGAGGTTCACTTGCTACCTCACTTTTAAAGATTCTCTGTTTCCTCACCGCCATGCTGTGTCTGGCATAATATTTGGAAGCTCACCTGCTACCACTTCTACCTGGCTCATTCTGTCCTCACCACCATGCTGTGTCTGGCATAAGTCTTGGGAGGCTCACCTTCTACCACTTCTAACTGGGTCGCTCTGTCCTCACTGCTATACTGTGTCTGGCATGATTATTGGGAGGCTCACCTGCTACCACTTCTACATAGGTCACTCTGTCCTCACCACCATGCTTTGTCTGGCATAATTGTTGGGAGGCTCACTTGCTACCTCACTTTTATGGGTTCTTTGTGTCCTCACCACCATTCTGTGTCTGGCATAATTGTTGGAAGGCTCACCTGCTACCGCTTCAACCTGGGTCTCTCTGACCTCACTGCCATGCTGTGTCTGGCATAATTGTTGGGAGGCTCACCTGCTACCGCTTCTACCTAGGTCACTTTGTCCTCACTACCATTCTGTGTCCAGCAGAATTGTTGGGAGGCTTACCTGCTACCGTTTCTACCTGGGTTACTCTGTCCTTACTGCCATGCTGTATCTGGCATAATTGTTGAGAGGCTCACCTGCTACCGCTTCTACCTGGGTCACTGGCCTCAACGCCATGCTGTGTCTGGCATAATTGATGGAAGGCTCACCTGCTACCGCTTCTACCTGGATCACTATGTCTTCACCGCCATGCTATGTCTGGCATAATTTTTGTGATGCTCACCTGCTACTACTTCAACCCTGGTCATTCTGTCCTCACTACCCTAAATTTTTGAAGGCTCACTTGCTACCTCAGTTTTAATGGTTCCCTGTGTTCTCACTGCCACGCTTTGTCATGCTAAACTTTGGGGTTATTCATATGCTCCATCTGTTTTAATATTTCACTGTGTTCTCACTGCCATGCTGTGTCAGACTAAGTTTTTGGGTGGTTTATATGCTACCTCAGTTTTAACGGTTCCCTGTGTTCTCACTGCCATGCTGTTTCAGGTTATTTTTTTTTTTTTTTTTAATGATTGCATGATGCACATGGCACTTTGAAATATACAAAATTTGCTGGCCAAACATTGATCTGTGTAGTTTATCTTCCCCTATGTGGTGTTGTTTGTTCTGTGCCGTCCTCCTTTTTTAATGGTTTACTGTTTTCTCCCCGCCATGCTATGTCAGGCTAAGTTTTTGTGTGGTTCATATGCTACCTCTGTTTTAATGGTTCCTTGTGTTCTTACTGCCATGCTGTGTCAGGCTAAATCTTTTGGTGGTTCATATGCTACCTCTGTTTTAATGGTTCCCTGTGTTCTTACTCCCATACTGTTGCCCAGAATTTGACAAAATGGTGCGATTAGGCAGCCTCAGAGGCATAAATGCATGCTCCCCCTGCTGTTTCCTGTCCATTTCCGTAGTGTTTCTATCATTCTGTGAGGTTGACAGGTTTTCACACAACCTTCCCTGGGCCGAGCTTGAGTCCCCTGCAAAAATGCTCGAGTTTCCCATTGACTTCAATGGGATTCATTACTCAAAACGAGCACCCTAATATCGGGAAATATTCATCTCGAGTAATGAGCTCCCGAGCATTTTAGTACTCGCTCATCACTATTCTTTAACACTTGGATTTACTGGCCAAAACACTCACAGCCTAACTCCAGAAATACTGGGATTTGATGGTCACTGCATTCGGTGTCCAACTCCGTCAACATTTATATTTATTGGTCATAGCACTCACTGCTTACTACTGTGAAACTATAATTTATTGACCACAGCGCTCACTACCTAACTCCTTCAACACTTGGAATTATTGGCAACAGCAAAACCTTTCTCCTGCACTATTTGTTTTTTATTTGATACTACACTCATTGTCTTAATCCAGGAACTCTTGGATTTATTGACCACAGCACTCACTGCTAGGGATGGTCCGAACCGAGTTCGGTTCAGGTTCGTACGAACCCGTACCCTCGGCAATGATTCCTGCTGTCTGCCATAGCCATAGGCTGTATCCCAGTTTTCCAGGCGTTCTTCCCGCTGTATCCGCCAGCTCCACGGAGCGGGCAGACAGCGGGAATCTGCTGCCAAGCGTTCGGGTTCATACGAACCTGAACCTCAGCAGGTTCGGACCATCCCTACTCACTGCCTAGTTCCAGCAATATTTGGAGTGAATGGCAACAGAACTCAATGCCTTCTTCCAGCAACACTTGGATTTTTTGCCCACAACACTCCCTAACTACCGCAACACTTAGATATATTGGCCACAGTAGTTAGTGACTTATTCCGGTATCACATGGATTTAATAACCAGAGCACTCACTGACTATTTATGGCATCACCTGGGTTTATTAGTCACAGCCTTGTTCTAACAACACTTGGATTTATTAACCACAATACTCACTGCCTAACTCCAGAAACACTTGGATTTATTGACCACAGCACTCACTGCCCAACTCTGTCAATACTTGGATTTATTGGCTACCACACTCACTGCCTAAGTCCGGCAACACTTGGATTTGATCGCCACAGCATTCACGGCTTAACCCCTTAAAGACAGAGATAATTTTCATTTTTGCTGTCAGCTTTGACATCTGCATTTCAATGGCTAATTGCTGCGGTCCTGGGCAGATAGCAGCCAGGATTGCGGCGATTCTGAACCTCCTTAGCGACGCCAGGGTTTACATGTACGCCCTGTGTCGTTAAGGGGTTAATTGTTCTAATAATTGGATTTAATGGGTACAAAACTCACTGCTTAACTCCTGTAACACTTGGATTTATTGGGCACAGCACTCAGTGTCTAACTGTGGCAAGACTTGGATTTTTTTGGCCACAGCAGTTAGTGTGTAACTTCGGCAACACTTGGATTTATTAGCAACTGCCCTCACTTCCTAATTTCTCCAGCCCTTGGATTTGATGGCCGAAACTCTCACTGCCTAAGTCCTTAAAAATTTGGATTTGATGGCCAAAAAAACTCACTGCCTAATTCTTCCGAAATTTGTATTTGAAGGCCAAAGCACTCCCTGCCTAATATTGGCAACACTTGTATTTATTGGCCACAACATTTACTGAGTAATTTCAACAGCAGTTGGATTTATTGGCCACAATACTCACAGCCTAATTCTGGCAACACTTGAATTCATTGGACACATTACTCAATGCCTAATTCTGGCAACACTTGAATTTACTGACCACTAGTGATGAGCGAATAGTGAGATGTTCGTATATTCGATATTCGTGCAAATATTCGATCGAATAGTCGATCCCATTAAAGTCTATGGGAACAAGTATTCGATTAGTGAAAAACATCTATCTGACCATTTGGAGGGTAAAACCGGAAGCTGGGGGATTTGAACGCATATCGAATATTTATCGAATATTCGCTGGATATGCGTACGAATATCAAATATTCTAATATCTCACTATTTGATCGAATATCTATTCGATCGAACATTATTCGCTCATCACTACTGACCACATCACTCGCTGTCGAACTCTGGCAAGACTTGTATTTATTGGCTACAGCATTTGCTGCCTAATTTTAAAAATAGTTGGATTTATTGGCCACAGAACTCAATGCCTTATTCCGGCAACAATTTGATTTATTGGTCACAGCAAATCCAGCCTTACTCCTTCAACACTTGCATTTGATGGCCACAGCACACAATGACTAATGCCTCAATAAATTTTTGGCCATAGCACTCACTGAGAAGCTCGATCAGCTTGGATTTATAGGCCTTAGCACTCACTGCCTAATTCCACTAACACTTAAATTTAATGGCCACAACCTCACTGCCTAATTTTGCCAACAGTTGGATTTGATGGCCAAAGTACTCACTGCTAATTCCGGTAACACTTTTATTTATTGCACTTGATGCATGAAACCAGAAGGCCCACTTAACACATATACTTAATATAAACATCATACTAAATAAAACGCGACAAATTGCTTTGGTGAAACAGGCCACGGTGTTTTATTATGGCTTACTTTATTAAAACCAACCATTAAATATTATTTATTAATAAATATTCATAAATATAATAACTTCAAGACCAAAATAAAACCCAGTCCACAGAGATTACTTCTGTGACCACATCCACTAATAAAACACAGTGACAATTTTTTATGGGGATAACTTTGAGGGCCGGGGGGGGCGGGGCGCTGTTACTGGTGAGGTAATTAACTGAGCCTCTTGTCACAGAGCGCTGATTTATATACAGGCTCCTTCCCGCTCAGTGCTTCGTCCAATCAGCGCTGCCCGGCTGTCACCATGGTGATCTAATCTGCCTAGATACAGCATTACTAAGACATAGTGGTGACGTCATCACTCCCGCAGCCAATAGACTCGGATCCCTACAACCATCACCTGCAAATAAAGAGAGACAGGGAAAGCAAACCTAGTCCAAGAATAACATCACCTATTGGGGCCCCTGTTCTCATGTGTCCACCGTTCAATAGCACGGTGGCCTTCCATGAAACCAGAAGGCCCACTTAACACATATACTTAATATAAACATCATACTAAATAAAACGCGACAAATTGCTTTGGTGAAACAGGCCACGGTGTTTTATTATGGCTTACTTTATTAAAACCAACCATTAAATATTATTTATTAATAAATATAATAACTTCAAGACCAAAATAAAGCCCAGTCCACAGAGATTACTTCTGTGACCACATCCACCGCCATGCCTTAACGAGGCATGGACCCCCCAAAACACCGTAGCCATTTCTCCAGTATGTTCTGCAAGCCTGAATTAAATATGTCAACTCCGACATCTGATAAATGAGTCCCGTCAAATCTATATAGACCTTCTATAAAGCCTTCAAGATCTACATGCCTGTAACTGAAACCACCAATCACAGGCATGTACTTCTCAATTGACCTGTTGACCTTCCTACGAATTTTTTCAATAAAGAACATATTTTTGGTCGACCATCCTAAACGTGGGACTACTTCAGAAAAAACAAAAACTGTATTTGGGAATAAACATTTAAAAATTGCTAAGTCTTTCTTAATGTCCCAGATAAGGTCAAGAGTCTTCCTGTGTCCTAAGTCATTTCCTCCTACATGTAATATAATAATATTGGGCGAGGGCCACACCACTAACAGCTCTTTTAACTCTTTCATTACTCTTCTCCATCTGAGTCCACCGATACCCCACCAGAAGACTGATAACAAACTATCGTCAAATCCTAAGTTCTCACTGTAGCTTCGTCTTGCAGCCCTTTTCTGCGCCCAATAAATATAGGAATGGCCTAATATCCAGGCCACCCGTGGTTTATCTGAAAAGAAATTAAATTAATAAGTGAGGTCTGACATAAATTTGAAAACGATTAGATTCCCAACGACCAATTTTTTTTTATTGTGGCATCGTCCAAGCCCATACGAGCCGCTTCTGTGGCCGCCCCTACTCTAAATAAATGAGACGAGAAGTCACTAGGGTCTAATTGCAACTCTGCTAGAGCCTTCTTGAATATGACTGTGAATTGGTATCTTGTCAGCGGGGATCTATCAGCATGCATCAGAAAAGCACCAGTGGTTAATGGTCGGACACTCAACCAGTGACCTACACTAGTGACCGGACATATGTGTGACCCTAATAATCTATGCAAGAAAACTGATCTACCCTTCCCTTTTTGGTCCATCTTGGATATTTTAAAGTATATGACTACCAAACTTTCGTCTAACCTAACATCCTCTAATAATAACGGTGATAAAGATTTCTTATTAAGCGCTGTCAGTTCGCCAATTCTAAAAGCGCCAAAAAATGCTAACACAAATGCTACTCTAAACAATTCTATCTCAAAACTATCCCTACATACTTTAGGTAAAACTTCCCACAGCCTATGTAACAGATCTAATGACACCGGGCGCTTCTTATTACCAGGGGGAAGCATACGAGCTAAACCTCTTAAAAACTGCTTAACAGGGAACAAGTGCGTGAAAGGCTCTTTACCGTACAATTTTAAAAAGAAAGAAACACCTGCAACTTGCTTACAGACAGAGGAATGAGACAACCCTTTTTGAACTAAATTACTAAAATACAATAGAATAACCCCAATCTCAGCAGCATATGGACTGACTGGTAGGGATTCACAAAACATGGTCCAATCTCGCCTTGAAGCCGAGTAATTGGACCATGTCTTAGGGGCCAATGAATTAACTAAACATTTCTCAATTAGTTCCATATTATTTCCCAAAGATGAGCTGGGCAAGGACTCATTTCTGCCTCCGCAGTCGGGGCCAACTTCCTGAAACGATCCATCTGGTGACGAGAGATTGCATCAGCCAACTCATTCTGTGAACCAGGGACATAACTAGCTTTCAACCATATATTACGCTGTAAACAGCACAAAACCAAGTGTCTCAAAAGTTTAATGGTGAAGCCGCATTTTGATGATAAAGTGTTTATAGCAAAAACTACTCCTTTATTATCTGTTTTCAATAATATCCTCCTGTTACTGAATAGCTCCCCCCATACTACTATGGCAACCAGTACAGGGAACAGTTCCAGAAGAACTATGTTCTTCGTTACCCCTTGTTCAATCCATCTCTGGGGCCACCAGCCAAAGCTCCATTTATCTTGGCAGAATGCCCCATAACCTGTACTGCCCGCCGCGTCTGTTTGCAGTAGCAATGCTGATGAATAGACAAACTCCTCCTGCCAGAATGCTCGACCATTAAACTTTGATAAAAATTCGAGCCATAGACCTAGATCCTCTTTCAATGAGGAAGTAAGCCTAATGTGTGCATGTGGTGAGATAAGTCCTCTAGTGGCTAAGTGAAGCCTTCTAGAAAATATCCTACCCATTGGTATGATGCGTGACGCAAACGCCAGCAAACCCAAGACGGATTGAAACTCCCTTAAGGTCGCCTTGCGCTTGGTCAGCAACAAAACCAATGTACTCCTTATTTTGTTCAACTTTTCTTCCGGTAATGCAAAAAACATTCCTATTGTATCTATTTGTATTCCCAAGAATTCTAAACAACAGCACGGAAAAATAGTTTTTTCCCATGCTATAGGAATACCGAACCTTTCACAAATACGTATGAAATTGTTTAATAACTGTAAACAAACTGCATTACCTGATGAACCTATAAACAAGAAGTCATCTAGGTAGTGCAGGACTCGTCCCTCCGGACAGGATTCCTGCACTACCCATTGTAAGAATGAGGCAAAGACCTCAAAATAAAAGCACGATAGGGAAAAACCCATCGGCAAACAACGGTCAAAGTAAAAGTTACCTTTAAATTGTATGCCGAGGGAATTAAACCCTTTTGGATTCACTGGTAGAATCCGAAATGCCGACTTAATATCGGCAATCTGAGCCCCTTTACCAAACAATCTTAGCACCCCCAAGGCTTCATCGAAAGATGTATATTTAACTGAAGCAACAGATTTGTCTGTCTCATCATTCAATGAATCCTTGCTGGGGTGCGACAGATGATGAATTAATCTAAATGAGTTTAATTCTTTCTTTGGGACGATCCCTAAAGGTGACACCCTAAAATTTTTAAATGGGGGACTAGTAAATGGACCAGCGAATCTACCTGCTTCTACTTCTTTCTCTATTTTTTCCTTCACTACCGCTTCGTGAAGCGCTACTGAACGGAGGTTATCTGCCCACATCAGGCCAGGACCCCCGAATTCAGGTACTTCAAAACCCGACGTGAAACCATCTATAATTAACTTAGCTTTCTCCTTGTCGGGGTACCTGTCTAGGAACTGTAACATGGCGGGTAGGCTCACTGGAGTCGATGCTTTTAGCAATTTGCTCCCTAGTCGACACTCCCGATTGTGGCTGGTTCCCCCTTTTGAAACACTTATTCATTGGGTGGTTCCCGCCACAGAATGAGCATTCGTGGCGGTAACGAGTTTGCCTGCCACTTACAGATACTCTCATTATATGCAAAACACACTCCTTTCCGGAGTGTGCCCTGCTGAACGTTAGTTTGAGATGGACGATTATACCGCTGCGGTAACATTAAATTTAACCAAAGTCCCACATCTTTGGTTCCCCACTTAAGGGATGGGTATACAGCCAGTTTTTGTCTAAAAAGCTCATTGTAAGAGAACCAGGCAGCTCCGCCAAAGTTCTTATATGCCTCAAGCACTATATCGACGTGCTGAAACAGTCCTGAGCATAATTCAGGCTGTCTCTCCCCTAACACTGCTGCATATACACAGAATGCTTGCAGCCACGTATTAAAATATCTAGGTACCGATTTTTTCTTATATTCTTCACTCTCTTTCTCTTCTTTTTTATCCGACTTCACCATTAACTCTTTTGCTGAAGGGAGTAGTGACATAATATCTATATATTCGTGGCGCCAAATGCGCTCTTTTATCGCCACAGATAAGTGGAAACCCAAGGGGGAAACTTCACAGCACATGGGCTCCTTCATGGATATCTGAGATACCCCTGCTGCTCTATTAAGGATAGGAGGCACCACAGCAGGGACGGGGTTAACACTAGCTGCTGCAGATGTTACTGACTGAGCACTCACTGCGCTTGAGGGGGAGGCTGACCAGGCATTCATGTTAGTGAGCTGTGTGACAGGACTCTGGAATTCTGCTAATAACCTTGCCAGACTACTTAAAAGCCGTGATTCATTGCTGGGTTGACAGACAGACAAGGGGGTAGGAAATATCTCACCACCCGGTCCTCCACACGGTGCTGGCTCCGGCTCCCTCACGGCTCTCCTGGGCTCCGTCTGCTGCGGTGGGGATGCAGATCTGGCGCGCAGGGGGTTAACTGGTTCCGGACGTCGGGATGACCTGCTGCTCCGTCTTGTCACCGGAGTCTTCCCTCTGCGGGCTCTCTTGCGTCGCCGGTCCTCCCCTCCTGTTCCGAACTCCTCCTCCTCTTCTTGGCCGACTTCCTCCTCCTCTCTCACTAGCTCTGGTGGGCTGTCTATTATCGGGCGGCTGGCACGCGCGTCATATTCACAGGACGCGGTGCTCGGTCCTGCAGCCTCCTGAAAAGCTGCTGACACAGACTCAGATAACACTGGGGGCTGCTGAAGACATCTTCTGAGCCACTCCTCTCCTCCCTGCAACTCCGCTCTGGCGACTATCTCCCTTAACAAGCTCTCCATCGTGTCAGCAGGTCAGCGCTGTTACTGGTGAGGTAATTAACTGAGCCTCTTGTCACAGAGCGCTGATTTATATACAGGCTCCTTCCCGCTCAGTGCTTCGTCCAATCAGCGCTGCCCGGCTGTCACCATGGTGATCTAATCTGCCTAGATACAGCATTACTAAGACATAGTGGTGACGTCATCACTCCCGCAGCCAATAGACTCGGATCCCTACAACCATCACCTGCAAATAAAGAGAGACAGGGAAAGCAAACCTAGTCCAAGAATAACATCACCTATTGGGGCCCCTGTTCTCATGTGTCCACCGTTCAATAGCACGGTGGCCTTCCATAATCTTTCCAATGCTTGGATTTGATGGCCACACCAATCATTGTCTAATGGTGCGTTTACACGTAACGATTATTGGCCCGATCGTACGATTAGCGATGTAGGATTTACGATTTTTTTTTTAAACGATCAGCGTTTAGATGGCATGATATATTGTACGAAAATTCGCACTGCGATCGTTTTGCGATCGTTTAAGCCTATCTCACACATTGGTTAAATCGGCGAACGACTGTTCACACGGAACGATTTGCGAATTTCTTGCGTACGATGAACGACGATTTGATGACCTGATGAAAGATCAAAATGTACGATTTATCGTGCGTCGTTCGATCGTTCGCTGCGTTTACACGTACGTTAATCGTTCGAATTTGACAGTTATCGCGCAAATTTGCACGATAATCGTTACGTGTAAATGCAGCATTATTCTGTCAACACTTGTACTTATTGGCCACAGCACTAACTCCTAACTCTGGTAACACATGGGTTTATTGTCTACAGCACTCACTGCCTAACACCTTCAAACCTTGGATTTATTGGCCATAGAGATCACTGCCTAATTCAAGCAAAATTTGCATTTATTGGTCACAACACTCACTACCTAACTACCACAAAACTTAGATGTATTGGTCACAGTGGTTAGTGCCTTCTTCCAGTATCAGTATTGGATCCATTATTTATTTTACTGACGACATCTGGATTTAATGGCCACAGCAAGCACAGTCTTCTCCTTGCAACTTGGACTCATTGGTTACAGCACTTACTGCCTAATTTTGGCAACACTTTGATTTATTGCACTCTAGACAAACAAAAAGAATTGGCCATCTCATACAACAATTTTCACTATGCAGGTGGTGGTTGGATGGATCACACTGTTTGATCAAATGGTGTGCTAAGAACCTCATTTCTTTCTAATTTTTCTATAGCAGTTTGGCAATTCTAAATATCTATTTTAACCACACATTTTATCATCTCCCGTGTGCTGACGAACTCTTCTGTTCCTTTTTCTGCCTTGAATCCATGAAAGCATGCGCATACATAGTGTGACTAGTGGTACTGAATATGCTGTCCATCAGAATAATATAACACTTAGGTAAAAACAAGCAGCTCAATATTCCACCCCCTGAGGCCAATATGGCGAATATCTCTACAGTGACCATGTGTTTCCCTGTACTGCTCAGATAGGCCGGGATGGCACAGATCCAGACACTGCAGAACACCAGCATGCTGAAGGTGATGTACTTGGCTTCATTGTAGATATCAGGTAATGTCCTCACCAGGAAAGCTAGAACAAAGCTTACCGCTGCCAGAAACCCCATATAACCCAACATGAGGTAAAAGGCCAAGACTGACCCTTCATTACACTGAATGATGGTCTTCCCAGGATAATCCAGGTTATACTCCTGATATGGAGGAGACAGTGACAACCAGATAACTGCATTCAGGATCTGAATAGATGAACAGACCAACACTACAGTATAAGGAAGCTTAACCCCCACACACTTTCTCCAGGGACTGTCAGGTCTGGTGGCCTTGAATGCTATGCAGACTATGATGGTCTTGGCCAGGACAGAAGACACGGCTACTGTGAAGAAGATCCCATAGAAGATTTGTCTCAGCATGCAGGTTATATCCACTGGGCGTCCGATGAAGAGAAACACACAGAGTAAGCTGAACAAGAGAGAGATCAGGAGAATGAAGCTGAGGTTCCGGTTATTGGCTCTGACAATGGGAATGTTCCGGAATAAAGTGAATATTCCAATTATACATAAAGTTATAAGAGAGAGTAATATGGAGATGATGGAAAAGACTAAAGCAACAACATCAGTCTCATAGGACAAAAACTCATAATGTCTCACTGTACAATTGTTCTTCCCCTCATTCGGCCATTCATGGTCAGGACATCTCTGGCAATTCTCACTGTCTATAAATATAAAAAAAAATAGCTAAGTGACCAGTCAATATCTATCGATCGATCCATCCATCAATCGGTCCATCCATCCATCTCCATTTTAGATGTATAAATACATTCGTTCACAATAATATTTATGTCTTTTTTTTTTTACTCTCAATAATCTGGTACAGATGGCATGACCCAGACTGTATATACGACTGGTATATAATACATTGGTCTTGTAAAATTTCCCCATGTTCTTTAAATACTGATATTTGGCACTGAGGAGTATGTGGCCGGCTTTTACAGGTGTTAGTCTAAAGCAGTGTTGGTCTTTCTAGGAAAACCGGGAATTGTTTAAGGGTACAAACCCACTTGACGTATTTGCTGCGTGAATCAGTCTTAAAAATAAGCAGGCAAAACGCAGGTTGGCTTTATACAATTGTTCTGCGTTAAAATACGCAATTGCGTATTTTTGAAGCGTGAAGCTACATGCGTTTTTCGCACAGGTTGTTAACAACTGATGCTTTGCTAACAACAAGCTTCACGCTTCAAAAATACGCAATTGCGTATTTTAACGCAGAACAATCGTATAAAGCCAACCTGCGTTTTGCCTGCTTATTTTTAAGACTGATTCACGCAGCAAATACGTCAAGTGGGTTTGTACCTTAAGGCCGGTTTCACAGTATGTACTGTATAACATGTAGCCTTGTCACAGAACAGCCATTGTTACTGAAGATAATCTCGGCCGCTACTGCAGTACTGGCCAGATGATTTTCATTTCTGATAAATTGGGATGTGGACGCGCATCCCAATATCCCACTGCACACAATGGAGTGTGCGGGCCTGGCCGGATAAAATCCCAAACAGAGCATATACTATGTGTATACGCTCCAGCCGGGATTTTATTCATTCCAATACAACATATGTTTTGTATCAATCACGGCCATTGTTGAAAATTGCAACAATGGCCGTGATTTATGCAAAACGTACAATGTGTCAACATAGCCTAAAGCTGTATAAGAGGGTTGACTGTGGTATTAAGAGCAAGTCACCTAAGGAGGGGTGGTTAAAAGGTTTTTCCCATGTGGGTTAGTTATGCCCTATCCAGAGTATGCACAAGATAGGGCATAAGAGATCTCCAGGAGTTCAACCAATGGGGCCCCCTGCAATGTTCAGAATGGGGACCCCAAACCCTGCGCAGAATACAACTGTGGCCGTGTGTTCATGCCACAGATCTTTTAATTCTCTATAGAGATGCTGAGATGAGCCAAAGCTGCATACAGCTCTCTTCTGTATCTCCTTAGAGAAGGAATGGAGCTATGGCATGAATGGTGGGTGAAATATTTGAGATCACGGCCAGACCCCCTGTGATCTCTTAGTTATTCCTTATTCTGTACATACTCTGGACAGGACATTATTACCCCAGATGGGAAAATCCTTTGAAGCATTACCATCAGCTCTACTAGGGATGCAGAAGTAAAGTCTACTGAGTATGGGGAACCTGTAAAGAATGAGCACTACCCGCTTCTGCAGTCAAGTAATTTCACCAAGATTTTAAGAAGAAGTATCTCTTTAATAAAGTTATAATATTGTAATAAAACATGATTAAATGAAGTGTACTCTCCCCTCCACCACCACCACCACCACCTCCCTCTTTACACTGAGTGGTAGCAGCGAAGGTGACATAGCTCCTTTGTTGTCACCAGTGGCAGAGTTGGGAAGTTCAGGACTGCTTTAGCCTTCATTTCACTGTGTCTCCTCTGATGTCTATTCTAATGAAGGTAACATTACAATAGATGTTACACTTTAAAAAACCTGTCTATATCACTCACCACTTCCTCTTCTACATCTTGCCCAGCTGTGGCTCTCCTCATGTACATAGCTTCCCCAAGGGTAATGTCTATTATAAAGTAGTGTGGAGGCAGAGTATCTCTGGAGCAAAGCTAATAATATATCAGTGTGTCATAACCGAGGTTTAAGCAACCCTGCA
Source organism: Dendropsophus ebraccatus (assembly GCF_027789765.1). Taxonomy (NCBI): domain Eukaryota; kingdom Metazoa; phylum Chordata; class Amphibia; order Anura; family Hylidae; genus Dendropsophus; species Dendropsophus ebraccatus. The sequence continues at coordinate 23,051,788 of NC_091460.1, read as the reverse complement.
GTGCATCAGCAGAGGAAATGTGCAAGTGACTTTACTACAATAGGCTTCAATGCACAACTTCATGTAGCCCCGGCCTTATAACGCTTCATCATTACAGTATCAGATATCTGTTGTGGATCTATATATGGAAAATGCATATAAATACTTTATACAAAGGTGGAAGCATACAGACCAATATCACTATTAAATGTGGACATTAAGATCTATGCCACAGTACTGGCAAAAAGACTAAAAACAGTGATTAAAGAGCTGATTCACCCAGACCAAAAGGGGTTTGTCCCCGGTAGACATATAAATCAAAATTTAGCCAGATTGTACCACAATATGCAGGTGGGTTCTGTGGGGGGATCCCACTCCATCCTGTCATTGGACGCGGCAAAAGCATTCAACAGGATGGAGTGGGATTTCCTATGGGATGTAATGTATAGATTTATACAATTAGTCAAAAGCCAGAGTAACAGCGAATGATGAGTTATTAGATAGTTTCAAGCTTAAAAGAGGGACCAGGCAGGGATGCCCACTGTCGCCAATGGTGTTCATCCTTGCAATAGAACCACTAGCTATGCTTATAAGAAAGAATAAGAGGATAGAGGGGTTTGGGGTAAAGGGCATAAAAGATAAGATCAGCTTCTATGCCGATGATATGCTCCTGTATTTGGATTATCCTGAAGCGTCCCTGAAGTATGTTATGGAAGTAATAGGGAAATATGGTAGCGTGTCTGGCTTAGCAAAAAATTGGGACAAGTCGGTCCTTCTTTCCCTGTCTGGTCCCCTAGTGAGCATGCATGATTCCCAAGACTGGGAGGTTAGGGTTCTGAAAACTGGTGAAAGTTTTAGGAACCTGGGTATTTATGTCACTGGGAATATACAGGAATTTCGGGCCCTAAATGTCGAGCCCACTTTTAAAACCTTGCATGATAAAATAAATATTTGGTGTGGCCTTATTAGAAACAAGGCTGATAGAATAATGTTAATTAAAGCAATAATACTACCTTAACTCCTATATCTGTTCAATTCCTCTCCGATTTGGATTGACCAAAATACATTTAGGAAAGTGGAAAATATGATAAATAGATTAATTTGGGGCAGGAAAAGGGTGAGGATCAGGATTGAGAATTTTTGTCTCCCCCATGAAAAAAGAGGTTTTGCCCTTTCAGATATGAAACTATATTTTTTGGCAGCACAACTTAATACTAAATGGAAAGAGGATAAAGGGGATATCTGTTGGCAGGTTCTAAAGGAAGGTATGAGAACATTTAAAAGCTCTTAGAATCAGGCCAACTAAAAAATAAAAAGTGGAGTTTGTTCCCGTCTGTATATTTACTGTCTTGGATCTGGGAGGAAGTAAAAGAAGTTTTGAAGATAAAACGGGGATTGAGTTTTTCGCCAATTTGGTATATTTAATAAGTTAAACATTTCAGTGGAACATAGTAAACCGGGTATAAACCAAATAAGTGATTTATTTATGAATGGAGAGATAAAAACTTGGCAAGTGTTGAAGGAGGAAAAAATGGTATCAGACAATGGTTGGTTAGAATACTGCAGCCTGTAGCATGCATATATTACAACTAAAAATAAAGAGATATTTATGGTACAGGAGACCCCAGCTACAATAAAATTTTTATTTACAGAAGAAAAAAGAAAGGGATTATCAAGAATATATAGAAGTCTGAGAGGGATGAAATATATAGGTATGCAGGTAAAGAGTCGTATAAACTGGGAGGAAGAGTTGGGGAAAATGTCAGACGATCAATGGATGTTAGTATTAAAAAATATTAAAAAGGTGTCACAAAATAATAATCATAGAATAATACAATTTAATTTGGTTAATAAAATTTATTATACCCCTTTCTTTTTGCATAAGATAAGGAAGAGAGAGTCGCCTTATTGTATGAAATGTGGTAGAGAGCCAGCGGGATGGCTGCCTATGCTAAGGTCTTGCCCTGAACTGCAGAGTTACTGGGAGAGTATAGTAAGGAAAATCCAATCCTCCTTAAAGAAGCAGTTCACTTTTTTTTTTTTTTGCCCCCCCGGGTAGCCGCTGTCATGTATACTTACATAAGATGATCGGTGTCCCGTTCCCGTCGGTCAGTTCCGTCCCGCGGTGCCGTTCACATCGGGCGCGCGCTCACTTCCGCCGGCGCTGTGACTCCTCTTCTCTCCCTTGTCATTTGAACGCCAGAAGTCACGCGCTTCCATAGAGAATGCATGGAAGCGAGTGACTTCCGGCGTATAATCACTGGGCAGAGAAGAGGACTCACAGCAGCCGGCGGAAGTGAGCGCGCGCCCGATGTGAACGGCACCGCGGGACGGAACTGACCGACGGGAACGGGACACCGATCATCTTATGTAAGTATACATGACAGCGGCTACCCGGGGGGGCAAAAAAAAAAAAAAGTGAACTGCTTCTTTAAATATCAATATCCCTCTGGATTCAAAATTTATAATTTTAGGGGAGGATTCTAGTCTTACATGCAATAGGAAAAAAAAGGCTCGGTTGAGTAAATGGCTATTTATCGCTAGACTGGAAATAATAAAAAAGTGGATGTCTAAGAAGGCTCCAAATATTAATGAGTGGAAGAAGCAATGTGAACTTTATGAAAGCTATGAATAGGGAAAGGTATATAATTATTTAACCCCTTAACGACATCGGGCGTAAGTGTACGCCCCCGCAGGGTGGGCTTTAACGCAAACGGGCGTACACTTACGCCCGATGTTTTCCCGATCGGGGAAGATGGCCTGCTATGATGTATAGCAGGCAATCCCTGCTTGTCGGCACAGGGGGTGATTAACCCCCCCCCCCCCCGTGCCGATGATCGCTGCTATATGCTGATCAATACAGATGAGCATATAGCAGCTAAATTCAGCTTTCTGGGTCATCGCTGTCCCGGTGAACCGGAAAGCAATGGCGATTGGTGCTTTCCGAGACAGCACCAATCGCATAAGTGTCCGGGGAAAAGATGGCGCCGATGCCACCCCCACGATCGCCGTGATAGGCCGGCCAGTACCGGCCGGCCCATCACGGCGATCAAACTGTTAAAAAACAGTGTCGCCAGGTTCTGCACCCCTCAGCTAGGTAGCTGAGGGGTGCAGAACAGGTGTGTATAGTGTAGGTGCACTATACTCACCTGATCTGGGCGTCCGGAGCGGCGATCGGCGGTCCGAGGCGTCCTCTTCTCTTCATCGCGTCGCTTCCGGGTTTCGTCGGGTCCAGCGTCGTCTAACTTCGGAAATCTTCTGAAATGTTCGGCTCTTCGGGTTCGGTGGGCCTCGGAATTCTGGGGGTCTCTGGGGGTAGCGTAGCGTATGCTGCCCCCCAGACACGTCTTTTCCGCCAGTACCGTCCCAATAAGAGATGACGGTATGGCGTGAAATTCTACAAACTCTGTGAGTGTACCTCAGGGTACACTTACAGACTTAGGATACGTGCACACTGCGGAATGGCGAAGGATAACCCTTTGTGCATTCTGCAGCTGGCACACGCCGGCGGAATGATGCGGGCGCATGTCTCCACCCGTGTCATAGACTCCGTTCTATGCACGGGCGGAGTCCGACGTCCCTCCAAAGAATGAACACGTTCATTCTTTGGACAGAGGGCGGAATCCGCCCGTGCATAGAATGGAGTATGACACGAGCGGAGACGCGCACCTCCATCAGTCCGCCAGCGGGTGCCAGCTGCAGGATGCACAAAGGGTTATCCTTCGCCATTCCGCAGTGTGCACGTACCCTTCCCGAGTGTATGAAGGAAGGGACACCCGATTCCTGCCCCCCCCCCCCATCCTCCGAGTTAGTGGAGAGATCGTTCGGGAACTGATCTTCCCACTGCTGGTTAAAGGTTACCACCTGTACGGGGATAACTTTTATACCAGCACCCCCCTCTTCCGGTCCCTCGCTGCCCGAGCTACTATAGTTTGCGGCACGATCCGAAAATATCAGAAGCAGAAATAGAGCCTTAATATTTGGCAGCCATGGAGCGGACCCAGCGCTTCTGGGTATGAAGGACCCCGTAACACACCAGGACAACATTTTCCGGTTGACATCCCACACACTGGAAAACAAGTGACCCGAGAAGAAGTGCAGAGTGTGGTGTAACAGGGGGATCAGGAAGGACACCATATTCCAGTGTGACACCTCTCCTGATCTCCCCGTCCTCTGCATACTGGATCGCTTCAAGGCGTACCACACGTCATCGGTATTCTACATTATCTAAATTCTGTCCCTTATTCCTATTTCAGGGGTCATATTCATCCGGGGATTATTCTGATTGCCATTATGGAGTCGGGAAGGAATTTTTTCCCAGTGATGAAGCTACTGTCGTCTACCTCACGAGGGTTTTTTTGCCTTCCTCTGGATCAACACAGGTTGAATTTGATGGACACCTGTCATTTTCAACCTTATAAACTAATAATTGGCCTCATACCCCCAAATAAATTAAAATCGTCCCTTTTCCCCAGCTAAATAGGTATTGCTGCCATTCCCATTAAAGGTTTGCCATGATGCAATTACAAAGCCTCTGTGCGGCCAGGACAGTAGAAACCCCCCACAAGTGACCCCAATCTGGAAACTACACCCCATAAGGAATCTAACAAGGGCTGCAGGGAGGATATGGCCCCCTGGTGACAGCCACATTTGTGCCGTAAAAATAAAAAAAATGGTATTTTTTATTTTCACAGCACATGTTCTACATATGTGCCCGTTACCAGTGGGGTCCATATGCTCACTGCACCCCTTGTTAGATTCCTTATGGGATGTAGTTTCCAGAATGGGGTCACTTGTGGGGAGTTCCCACTGTCCTGGCAGCACAGGAGCTTTGTAATTGCGACATGGCCTTCATCCTCCATTCCAGCCTCTAAATGGCGCACTGTCGATTTGGTGGCTTGCCCTGTGCCCATATGCCAAATTATGTCCACATGTGGGTTTTTTTCGTACTCGAGGGAAATTACCCTACACACAAAAACACAAAATGTGTAGAGCAATTTCCCCTGAGTACAGAAATACCCCACATGTGGACATCAAGTGCCATGCGGGTGCAGGGTAAGCCTCCAAAGGGAAGGAGCCCCATTTGGCTTTTGGAAGCTTGATTTCACTGGAATGGATTTCATGAGCCATATCGCATTTACAGAGCCCCAGTGTTGCCAAAACTGTTGAAACCCCCCACAAGTGACCCTATTATGGAAACTACACCCCTCACGGAATGTAACAAGGGGTATAGTGAGCATATGGACCCCACTGGTGACGGGCACAAATGTGGAACAATGTGGCGTGAAAATGAAATATTACATTTTTTACACTGTAATGTTGGTTTAGCCTTAAATTTTTCATTTTCACAAGGGGTTAAAAGATAAATAAAACACACAAATTGTGTAGAGCAATTTCCCCCGAGTCCTTAAAGTGTTTTTATTGCATAAATCAGTAGTATAAGCGTTTTTAAGAATCTAAAAAAAAAAAAAAAAAAAGCCTCCTTCTGTACTCAAGAAGCAATCTCCCTGCCCCCCCCCCCCCCCTGACTTCTTATCTGTGCATTATCAGGCAAATCCGTCTTCATTACAGAGAAGCCAGTGAAGACGGGCTCTGCTCTCTCCATTGTAAGCCTATGAAGGGGGGAGGGGCTGAGGGAGATGAGGGAGCAGGAAGAGGTGACATGAAGGTCAGCTGTTTGGAGACTCTCTGGGCACCTAAAACGCTGGATTCAGGTTTCAGAAAGGTCAGTGCTTATCTATGAACTTACTGAGAGAAGATTGACGGGTGTTGTGCTTTGCAGAAATCCTCCGTGCTCAGTCACTCCTAATAGCCCCTCCCCTCTCCATAGCCACATAATGGACAGAGAAATCCTGCTTCTTTTGCAGTGAGGGTGGGGGCTGGGGGATTGCTTTTTTAGTCCAGAAGTTAACTCTTTTAGTACATAAAACGTATTACAGAGTTTCTTAAAATCGCTTGAACTGTTGATATTTAATGTTTTCAAAAAAATGACCCTGAAATGACGGTTACACTTTAAATACCACACATGTGAACATAAAGGGCCATGTGGGTGCAGGGCAAGCCTCCGAAGGGAAGGAGCACCATTTGGATTTTGGAGTCTGGATTTGGCCAGAATGGATGATGAACGCCATGTCGCATTTACAGAGCCCTTGTGCTGCCAAAACACTGGAAACACCCCACAAGTGACCAGATTCTGGAAGCTACACCCCTCAGGGAATCTAACAAGGGGTGCAATGAGGATATGGACCCCTTGATGACGGCCACATTTGTGATGTGAATGTGAAAAAATTAGTTTTCACTTTCACGTCACATTGTTTCACATTTGTACCCATCACCAGCGGGCTCCATATGCCCACTGCACCCCTTGTTACATTCCTTGAGGGGTGTAGTTTCCACAATGGGGTCACTTGTGGGGGGTTTCCAGTGTTTTGGCAACACGAGGGCTCTGTAAATGCGATATGTCTCATGACATCCATTCCAGTGAAATCAAGCTTCCAAAAGCCAATTGGCGCTCCTTCTCTTTGGAGGCTCGTCCTGCGCCCGCTGGGCACTTTATGTCCACATGTTAGGTATTTCCGTACTCGGGAGAAACTGCGCTACACGTTTGGTGTTTTTTTTTTCTTTTATCCCCTTGTAAAAATGAAAATTGAAGGCTAGAACAACGTTTTAGTGTAAAAAATAGAATTTTTCCTTTTTTATGCCACATTGTTCTGAACATCTGTGAAGCACCTGTGGGGTCCAGATGCTCACCGCACCCCATGTTACCTTCCTCGAGGGGTGTAGTTTTCTAAATGGTGTCCCTTTAGGGGTGTTTTTTATGTTTTGGCATCCCAGAGCCTTTGCCAACCTGAAGTGGTACAGTCAAAAATGACCAAATAAAACGGAGGCATTGAAATTCACTAGGCACTCCTTTATATCTGAGGCTTGTGGTTGCGTCAAATAGCGCAATAGAACCACATATGGGATATTTCTATAAACTGCAGAAACGTGGCAATCAGTATTGGGGTGCATTTCTCTGCTAATAGGTTTATCATTATGAAAGATATTGGATTACAATAAAATCTCTGCACAGAAAATGAAAATTTTCAAATGTCTTACACACTTAGCTTTTATTTTTGTGACTTCCCCTAAAGGGTTAAAAAACTTTCTGGATATGCTTTTGCAGAGTTTGGGGGGTGAAGTTTCTGAAATGGGGTGCTTTGTGGGGCTTTTTAACATACAGTCCCGTCAAATACACTTTAATAAACCTGAACAGGTCCCTAAAAATATCTGATTTTGAAAATTTACTGAATATTTGGAAACTTGCTGCTAATGTTTTAAGCTTTCTATTGTCTAAAAAAATAAAAATAAATGAAAGATAGTTTAATAAATGCCGCCAACATAAAGTAGACATGTTGCTAATGCTATTTAATATATAATTTATGTGGCATAACCATTTTCTGTATAAGCAGAAAAGTTTCAAAGTTGGAAAAATGCATTTTTTCACAATTTTTTCATAAAGATTTGTTATAAGTATCGACTCCAATTTACCAGAAATGTAAAGTACAATATGTCACGAGAAAACAATCTCAGAATCAGCCGGATAGGTAAAAGCATCCTGAAGTTATTAATTAATAAAGTGACACTGGTCATATTCATAAAATTTGTCTCTGTCCTTAAGGCCATTTCAGGCACTGTCCTTAAGGGGTTAAGGCGTGTGTTTTTTTTTCCCCCCAACTCTGTCCAGGGGGGAGGGTATTATTGGAAAAATGGAAATATTGTAAATTTTTTTGTGATTTGTTATAAGGAAAAATAAATAAAAAAATAAAAAATAAATACTTTATATTATTTGAGAATGTACCACATAAATATTTCCTTACAAAATATATCTTATCAACACAGCTCCAATACTACTAGAATAGAAATACATATAAATAATGTACCAGATTGATTTGTAAATTCCCCGATTGAGCATGGGATGCAGTCATAGCAGCAGCTGTGATATCCATCTCGGGGAACTTTATGGGTTCCTGGCAGACAGGGGTCATTACATCGACCTTTAGGCATCTACATATAAGAGATTAGATACATGAATTAGATTAATGGTCATTTAATACACTGAAAAGGGAAAAGTATGAGCCGCTATAGAAGAAAAACTGTACAAGTATTACTGTAGGATAAATGGGTGACCAAGTAAGACTGACAGCTGCAGATCAGTGAGTGCTTGAAGAATGAAGGGTAGGGGGCCAACATGGAATCATTTATGATCAATCTGGCTGTTTGCTCTCACACTTGTCTTCTAGTCCTGTTGCATCTGCACTAATAGGAGGAAACTGGACAAACTAGATAAGTAGTTAAAATAATGAAAACTACAGTTTAATGTTTCCAAATTTAAAATAATGCACTTTGGTTGAAGGAATCCTCTCTACAAGTATCATATCGGCAATTAGGAATTAGAAAAAGGACAATCTGAGTGTTATGACTCGGGTCGTGGGTTCGGCTTAGCGCTAATAGCAGCCAGATTGCTACTCAGGTTTTGCTCTGCTCTTCTTTTCCTGGTTGTAGCAGTGGCCAGTTTTACTCCCTATCTGATCAACATAGGTGTAGCGAGTTCACTGATTGTTGAATGACAGCTGACTCACCACTCAGCTGTCGGTATCTGGGCAGGACCTGGTGCCTCAGCCCCAATCATGTCTCCATAAGTACTCCAGGCTCCATAAGTATCCTCACTTGTCTCATGTCCCTTGCCTGCAATAGAGCCTATTTTATAGTATTTTCTGACCTAGCAATCTTCCTTGCATTGTATATTCGGTTATCTGACTTTTGGCTTTTGGACTTTTCTCCTGGACTACGTTTTGTACTGCACAGCCCTGCTGTTGCTGAGTTGGACCTCTGACCTTTCTGTATTGTGTTGCGTTTGTCCTGTCTGTTGTTTCATGTTCACACTATATAGGATAGGGACCATCGACAAGTTGTCCGCTGTCACTGGCACTACTGTGGCAAGTTGGCAGGGAAAGCGGGGCAGGTGCCAGTGTTAGGGCTGCACCTGTCCTTGGTATTGCTGGTCCTATATATACTGACACTGAGGTTAGTTGGGTAAAGGATCAAAAACAACATGGAGAAATGTTAATTTACTGAAAGAGTAGTAGATTAGACATATAAACATGTATCTATTGTAAGGTAATACGATTAAATATAGAAAATTTAGGAGTGTACTAGATGGACCAAGGGGATTTTTCTGCTGAAAATCCTTTATGATTCTATGATTCTAAGTAACTCTCATATCTACAAAGGCCACAACTACACTGTCTTCTAGAGAATCAAGAATGCCCCCTTCAGGTGCTACTACAGTGGTCTGAAACTTGGCTCAGTAGATAACGGAGTACCATATTTTGTTTCACTTTATAAGACTCCTCACCCCCAAGTGGGTGGAAAAACTCAGTTTATCTTATAAAACCAACATTCCAGCCAGGCTGCCCACCCTAGCCAAATTACAAATCCTAGCACCAAGTTTAAACTGCTGTCACTCCTGCATCTCTCCCTGCAGCAGGGGACACTGCCTGCCCCTACACCCCCCTTCTAGACACCACCTTACAACTACATCACCATTTACCTCCTGAAATATCTGCACGTCCCACGGCCACCCCCCGCTGACTTCATTTCCCTTGTCCTGCTGGCCTGCCTGCACCTTCCCCGCCTGCTGACTACATCATCCTTGTTCGCCTTGCATGCCCACACGTCCCATCGCATGTACCCAGCACGAGTGATTTAATCAGCGAGCAGAAGCTTGTCGGGTGGACGTGCGGGTCTTCCAGGGGGCTAAGGGTGATGTAGTCAGTAGATGGTGGCTAAGCAGGGGACGTGCGGGCAGGCCAGCGGGACAAGGGTGATGTGGTGATGTAGTCAGCAGGCGGCATCCAGGCGTGGGACGTGCAGATATGCCGGGGACAAAGGTGATGTAGTCAGTGTAGTCCTATTTTTTTCCCCTATAAAACCTTGGTGCATCTTATCATCGGGTGCATCTTGTGAAGTGAATACAGTAAATAAACAAATTAATTAATGGGCCTCATTCCTTTAAAATTCAATACGATACAAAATCATTGTTCATCAACTACAGTTTCAGTAAAATGTTCTCTATGTCCTTATACACTTTTTTCATTAAAAAATGACCCCCTAGCTGGAGATGTGGAGGTGAATACATGTTGTTTTCTTCACCCACATCCTCCCCTGCAGTTTTTGAAAAAAAAAAAAAAAGTCCATAATCGGACTTCTCTTTTAATTAGTACTAAAGTTTATCTAATTTACCAAGTTTCTTCTCCATGATATTTTCTGTGGATTAATATCCAACTGTTCATCTTCTGAAAGTGATGGATCAAACTTTCCAACTACTGTCCTAAACATGGTATCACTTTTTTCACCGCTTCTTATTTTCCAATTCAGAATATAGAGTGGGGCTATCCAATCTCCGTCCTTATTAAAAAAAGTCATTTCATTTATGTACCGGGTTAGCTTTAAAAAATAAACCATAGCTGTGAAAATTGGGCCAAGGAAAGGAAAATGTAATACACTCTATACAGGGTGTGGATAAAAACAAGATGCAGTGTCTTAAATATAAGCTATGTGGAACTGATACATTTATTTAGTTTTCTATATACTAAGTGGGAAATTTTAGTAAAAGGAGGAGGTTTAAGAAAATGTTCTATTCCTTTTAATAAAGGAGAAATTCAGTCAAAAGCTAATTTAACCCCTTAAAGACCGGACCAATTTCTATTTTAGCATTTTCGCTTTTTCCTCCTTTTGCTTAAAGGGCCATAGCACTTGCATTTTTTCACCTAAAAAACCCACATGAGCCCTTATTTTTTGCGCCACTAATTGTGCTTTGCAATGATTGGCTGAATTTGTGCATAAAGTACACTGAAAAAAACTGAAAAAAAATTAAATATGTGGTGAAATTGAAAAAATAAAATGCATTTTTTTTATTTGAGGGGTATTTGTTCCTACGCTGTTAGCCCTGGAGTAAAATAGTCGTTATATATGTTCCTCAAGTCGGTATGATTGCAACGATATGTAACATGTATAACTTTTATTTTATTTAATGGCTTTTAAAAAATTAAAACCTTTTTTAAATAATATACGTTCCTTAACCCCTTCACGTCAGTAACATGTATATATACGTTCCTATTGCACATGCCCCGTGCAGTAGGAATGTATATATACGTTCCTGACTTCAGGGGGCTTTGTCATGAGAGCGGGATCGCTGCAGGGATAGTGATCCCGCTCTCACCTGAGTAAGCACCGGAGGTAATGAGAGTTAGCTGCGATCCCGCAGCTGACCCCCAGTAAACCCCTTAGTGACCGCCGAAACGGCGGTCACTAATGGGCCGGTTCTGCCGCTGTATTTCATCTCCCCCTACCGGGAATCCAGGGTTTGGGGAGATGAAATAAGTAAAATCAGACCCCAGATCAGCCCCCCTAGTGCCCCAGTAACTAACCCCCCCTCCCCGCGGCGGCCATCAGATCAAAGATGGCCGCCGCCATCACTGTGAACAGACTAATGTCTGTTCACAGTGATCAAAACAAAAAAATGAATGAAACACCCATCCTCTCCGCCACCGGAGGTAGCGGAGAGCATGGGGCAGTGATTAGGGACCCGGGTCCCAGTACAAGCGATCAGCGGTATATACCATATACCGCTTATCGCTTGTACCATGTGCTTCCCAGCACTTTTTATCCCCTGTCACCATAAATGATTGGTGACAGGGGATAAAAATTGTTAGTGTCAGTCGCCCCAAGTAGACCAATTTGGTCTCTGTCACTGAACTATGATTACTGTGATAGAAAATATCACAGTAATCATAGTAATACAGTAAAAATAAATGTATAAAGTACAAAAAGTGACAAACACACAAAAAAATAAAACACACACTTTTTATTATAGTAATAATTGTAGATTACCCTTAACCCCCCAGATTACCCGTAACCACTGCAGGCTGTCCGTAATCACTCCAGGTTGTCCGTAATCACGCCAGATTGCACGTAACCCCATAGATTACACGTAACCACCGCACGTTGCCCCCAACCACCGCACGTTGCCCCTAACCAATGCACGTTGCCTCTAACCACTGCACGTTGCCAGTGACCCCCTCCAGATTGCCTGTACCCACCCCAGATTACCTGTAAGCACTTCAGTTTATCTGTAACAATCCTAGATTGTCTGTAACCCTCCCAGGTTGCCCGTAACCACTGCAGGTTGCGCATAACCACCCCAGCTTGCCCATAATCATGCCAGATTACATGTAACCCCCCAGATTGCATGCAACCACCGTAGGTTGCCTCTGACCACAGCACCTTGCCTCTGACCACCGCACGTAGTCTCTGACCACCGCACGTCGCCTCTGACCACCGCACCTTGCCTCTAACCACCCCAAATTGCCAATGACCCCCTCCAAAGTGCCCGTAACCACGCCAGATTACAGGTACCCACCGCAGATTACCTATAAGAACTTCAGTTTATCCGTAACCACCGCAGATTGTCCCTAACCTCCCCAGATTGTCCGTAACCACCCCAGATTGTCCGTAACCACTCCACGTTGCCTGTAACCACATCAGGTTGCCTGTAACCACCCTAGATTGTCTGTAACTAACCCAAGTTTCTTGTAACCACCCCAGGTTGCCTCTAACCACCCCATGTTGTCCGTAACCACCCCACGTTGTCCGTAACCACCCCACATTGCCCATAACCACCCCACGTTTCCCGTAACCACAGCAGGTCTTACGTATTCAACCCAAGTTGCCCGTAACCACCCCAGGTTGCCTGTTACTAACCCAAGTTTCTTGTAACCACCCCAGGTTGCCTGTAACTACCCCAGGTTGCCGTAGCCACAGCAGGTTGCCCGTGACCACCCCATGTTGACCGTAACCACCTCCAGATTACCCATAACCACCCCAGACTGTCCATAACCACCCCACATTACCTGTAACCACCCCAGACTGTCCGTAACCACCCCACATTACCTGTAATCTTATTTTTTTTATTGTATTTTAGTGACTGCTCTATTCTAATAACTGTTACTAGCTGTGGTTTTGCTCCAGCAAATTGGCGCTCCTTCCCTTCTGAGCCCCGCTGTGTGCCCATACAGTGGTTTATACCCACATATGGGGTACCGTTGTACTCAGGAGAACCTTCATTACAGATTTTGGGGTGAATTATTTCTACTGTTTCTTGTGAAATTTTGAAAATTCAAACTAAACCAACATATTATTGAAAAAAAAAATCGAGTTTTTCATTATTACCGGCCAATTTTGAATACTTTCCTGTGGGGTCAAAATGCTCATTCTACCCCAAAATGAATTTTTTGAGGGGTGTCCTTTCCAAAATGGGGTGACTTTTGGGGGGAATCTATTCTGCTGACACTACAGGGGCTCTGCAAACGCACCCGGCGCTCAGAAACTTCTTAAAGGGGTTGTCCGGCGAAAAAAAATTATTCACAGAATAACACACATTACAAAGTTATACAACTTTGTAATGTATGTTATGTCTGTGAATGGCCCCCTTCCCCGTGTCCCACCACCCCCACCCGTTTACCCGGAAGTGTGGTGCGCTATACATTACCTGTCGCGTGCCGACCACGGTCTCCGATCGTCAGCAGTGACGTCTTCTTCGGGAGCTTGGCGGATCTTCCCGAGTGCCGGCCGCCCTCTGCAGCGTCATCCGAAGCTCAGCCGCGATTGGCTGAGCATAACTGTGCTCAGCCAATCGCGGCTGAGCAGCTGATGACGTGGCCGCGTCATCAGCCGCTCAGCCGCGATTGGCTGAGCACAGTTATGCTCAGCCAATCGCGGCTGAGCTTCGGATGACGCTGCAGAGGGTGGCCGGCACTCGGGAAGATCCGCCAAGCTCCCGAAGAAGACGTCACTGCTGACGATCGGAGACCGTGGACGACACGACATGCGGTGAGTATAATGCACCACACTTCCGGGTCTAGCGTGGGTGGGGGGAAACACGGGGAAGGGGGCCATTCACAGACATAACATACATTACAAAGTTGTATAACTTTGTAATGTGTGTTATTCTGTGAATAATTTTTTTTCGCCGGACAACCCCTTTAAGAAAAATCTGCACGGAAAATGCTAATTGGCGCTCCTTCCTTTCTGAGCCCGGCTGTGGGCCCATACAGTGGTTTATGCCCACATATGGGGTACCGTTCTACTCAGGAGAACCTGCATTACATATGTTGTGGTGAGTTTACTCCCCTGTTCCTCGAAAAATTGAGAAATTTCAAACTAAAGGAACATATTATTGGAAAAATTTGAGTTTTTCATTTTTACTGTCTACTTTTGAATACTTTCCTCTAATACCTGTGGGGTCAAAATGCTCACCACACCCCAAAATGAATTATTTGAGGGGTTCACTTTCCAAAATGGGGTGACTTATGGCGAGATTTTACTCCACTGGCACTACAGGGCTTTGCAAACGCACCTGGCGCTCAGAAACTTCTTCAGCAAAATCTGCATTGAAAAAGCTAATTGGCGCTCCTTTCCTTCTGAGCCCGGCTGTGTGCTCATACAGTGGTTTATACCGACATATGAGGTACCTTTTTACTCAAAAGAACCTGCGTTACAAATTTTGGGGTACTTTTTTTCTCTTGTTCCTCGTGAAATTGAGAAATTTCAAACAAAACGAACATATTATTTAGGGATGAGTGAACTTTTGAAAAGTTCGGTTCGGTTCAATCTCCGAACTTTCCTGAAGTTTGGGTTCTGACGAACCGAAACGGAAACGAACCTTGCAATAACGGCTGAATAATTGTAGCTACAGTAGTGGCAGTGAGATAGGGTATAGTTTCGTGTAGTTGCAGTTGCTATTACAACGAAAAAAGTTGAAAAAATCAAAGTGCAAAAATAGTGAAAAAAAAAAATTGCCGGCAAATCGTCAATAATGCCGAGCCGACTACCCTAATGGTTAATATATTTTATTAATAAAACACATTTTCGTTGTAATAAAGTCACTTTCGTTGTTCAATAATTTAATTAAAATGAATCCATCATTGTGCAATTAAATACACTGTTAAAATAAATATATATATATATTATTATTTTTTTTTTTTACAGTATATTTAATTGCACAAGTATGAATTCGTTTAAATTAAATTATTGAACAACGAAACTAATTTTATTACATCGAAAATGTGTTTTATTAATTAAATATTAATTATTACAGGAAGCTCTTTAAGCCGTTAATTCATAATGCCCGTAAAAGAACAAACTGTAATAATCAATACTTTATTTTAATTAAAACATCAAATGTTTCTTCTAATTATGTTATCACAATAGCATTATTAGAAGAAACATTTTGAATTATATGTGCGCTCAGCTGATTGGCAGATCGGCTGAGCGCACGTATAATTAGCGGGTCCGCAGCACAGTGACTTCAATGTGCTGCAGACCGGCGAAGAGGACACATCGGGACATCAGCTGGTGAGTATACAGCTCTCCCCACCCCCTCCACAGCACTGTACCCATCCCAGCAAGGAAGGGGGGCCCCTAACCCCTTCCTTGCTGGTATGTGTACAGTCGGACATCAGTCTGGCCCCCAAGGGGTTAAGGGGGATGCAATGCATCCTGTTTGTGTGTTTTTTGTGTGTTTCTCCCTTTTTGTTTTTCAGATATCGGTATTCTGTGGATTACGTCGGATTTCATCGACTATGAGGATGACCAGCGGTTGTTTGGATTTTTTTTTTTTAATAAAATGGTCAATGAGGGGTGTGGGGGTGTTTTTATTTGAATAAAAAAAATTTTTCACTTGTGTCTTGTCTTTATTTCTTTACTTTATAGACTTAGTAGTGGAAGCCATCTAATAGATGGAATCCATTACTAAGTCGGGGCTTAGTGTTAGCCGGTATAAAATGGCTAACACTAACCCCCCATTATTACCCCAGTACCCAATGCCACCAGGGGTACTGGGAAGAGCCGGGTGCCAGTGGTCCTGGAGCGTCAAAATTGGCGCTCCCGGACTGGGGCGGCAGCAGGCTGGTAATATTTAGGCTGGGGAGGGCCTACACTAATGGCTCTTACCACCCTGATGTTACCAGGCCGCTGTTGCTTGGTTTTTAACTCGGCTTGTTATGAAAATGGGGGAACCCTACGCGTTTTTTTTTAAAAATTTTTATTTATTTATTTAAAAAAAAAAAAACACGAGTAGGGTTCCCCCTATTTTCATAACCAGCCGTGTTAAAAACCAAGTAACAGCAGCCTGGTAACATCAGGGTGGGAAGAGCCATTGGTTTAGGCCCTCCCCGGCCTAAATATTACCAGCCTACTGCCGCCCCAGTCCAGGAGCGCCAATTTTGACGCTCCGGGACCACTGGCACCCAGCTCTTCCCAGTACCCCTGGTGGCATTGGGTACTGGGGTAATAATGGGGGGTTAGTGTTAGCCATTTTATACCGGCTAACACTAGGCCCCAACTTAGTAATGGATTCCGTCTATTAGACGGCTACCACTTCTAAGTTTATAACGTAAAGAAATAAAGACAAGACACAAGTGATTTTTTTTTATTCAAATAAAAACACCCCCACACCCCCCATTGACTATTTTATTTAAAAAATCCAAAAAACCGCTGGTCATCGACGTAGTCCATCGAATCCGACGTAATCCACTGAAAAACAAAAAGGGAGAAACACAAAAAACACACAAACAGGAGCACAACACCCATCATTGTGAGCGGTGTTGTGCACCTTACAGTATGCAGCATCTTTACAGATCGCTGCTTACAGTCTGACACCCAAGGGGTTAAGGGAGGATGTATTGCATACCCTTAACCCTTTGGGTGCCATAATGAACAATCTGGCCCCCAAGGGGGTTAAGCAAGGCTCCCCACTTAACCCCTTGGGGGCCAGATTGTTGTCAGACTGCTCCCATACCAGCAAGGAAGGGGTTAAGTTACCCCCCCCTTCCTTGCTGCGATGGGTGCAGTGCAGGGGAGGGGGTGGGGAGAGCTTTATACTCACCAGCAGAAGTCCCGATGTGTCCTCTTCGCCGGTCCGCGGCACAATGAAGTCACTGTGCTGCGGACCCGCTAATTATACGTGCGCTCAGCCGATCTGCCAATCAGCTGAGCGCACATATAATTAAAAATGTTTCTTCTAATAATGCTATTGTGATAACATAATTAGAAGAAACATTTGATGTTTTAATTAAAGTAAAGTATTGATTATGACAGTTTGTTCTTTTACGGGCATTATGAATTAACGGCTTAAAGAGCTTCCTGTAATAATTAATATTTAATTAATAAAACACATTTTCGTTGTAATAAAATTAGTTTAGTTGTTCAATAATTTAATTTAAACAAATCCATACTTTTGCAATTAAATATACTGTAAAAAAATAAATATTATATATATATAGTATATTTAATTGCACAATGATGGATTCATTTGAATGAAATTATTGAACAACGAAAGTGACTTAATTACAACAAAAATGTGTTTTATTAATTAAATATATTAACCATTAGGGGAGTCGGCTCGGCATTATTGCAGAGGATCGCTAACCCCGTAATGCCGATTCCTCTAATACTGTTTCCCTGCTTTCCCAGATGCATTCCAGAGGTGTTTGCATTACTTTTTAAAGATGTCTGATTTTATTTGTTATTGTTATTTTAACCAGATTCGTTACGAACTTTTTGCAAAGTTCGTAAAAAATCTGGTTCGTTAGGGTTCGGTTCACTCATCCCTACCCATATGTCAAGTACAGCATCGACAGCAAGCAGAAGGCATCAACATTATCAATACCAATTTGGAGGAACATTGACAAAAAATAAGGTGAACCCTCTAAAATAAGTTTAACGCCCTTGAGATTACCCCTATAAAAATCGAGTTAGACAAGTTACAATTGAGACCTTCAAAAAATTGATTTTGATGACGTTGAGGTGAGCCCTGTAAAAATTTAGTGGATGTTCTTGACATGAACTCTTTAAAAATCAAGTTAGACAAGTTAGAATTGAGACCTTAAAAATTTAGATTTTGATAATGTTGAGATGTGCCCTCTAAATATTTAGTTGGATTACCATAAGGGGAGCCCTCCAAAAATCAAGTTAGATAAGCTAGAATTGAGACGTTCGAAAAATTGATTTTGAGGACGTTGAGGTGAGCTCTTTAAAAAATTTGTTTTTACCCTTAAGCCCTCAAAAAATATTTAGAAAAGTTAGGGTGCATGCACACTACGGAAACGGCACAGATGACCTGCCGAGTATTCCGTTGCTCGGTGCCTGTGCGCAAGTCAATTCTTTGGGTGGATGGCCATTGAGTTGCCCCAACAAACATTATTTTTTAGGCCCTTGAGGTAAATCCTCAAAAAAATTCTATGGATGGCTTTTGAGGTGAGCCCCCCCCAAAAAAAATTATATGCATGGCCCTTGAGGTGAGCCCTCTAAAAAAAATGTGATTCTTTTGTCATCCTGCCTTTAGACATTATTTTTTTTAAATGGCCCATTTATAAGGAGGTTGAGGAGAAGGAAGAAATGAGCTTCAGCAGACATGGCTAGTGATGAGTGAATACTGTTCGATCGAATAGATACTCGATCGAATAGTGAGATATTCGACTATTCGATATTCGTACGATAAATATTCGATAAGCGTTCAAATCCTCCAGCTTCTGGTTTTAATCTCCAAATGGTCAAATAGATATTTTTCACTAATCGAATACTTGTTCCCATAGACTTTAATGGGATCGAACATTCGATCAAATATTCAAATATTCGCAGGATATTCGTACGAATATCGAATATTCAAATATCTCACTATTCGCCCATCACTAGACATGGCACTTCATGTTTTGCTGCTTTCCACCGGTGGAGAAGCAAACTCTGGGTTACTCTAATGGCTGTTCATTTTGATAAGCATCAGCCTGTCAACACTGTCAGTTGAGAGGCAGCTGCGCTTATCAGTGATAATGCCCCTGACACGTTGAATACTCTCTCTAAAAAGAACACTGGCGGCAGGCCAGCATCTCCAAGGTGTAAAGGGACAGTTCCAGCCACATGTCCAGCTTGGAAACCCAATAAGTATAGAGCAGGTAATACGAGTTGAGATCTATCTATCCATCCATCCATCCATCCATCTACATTCAAATAATTCCAACAGCACTTCCTTGGTATCTTCAAAAACGTGAAATATTTATTCAATCACGTCAGAAAAAACAAACAGCTTGATTTTTTGCTATGCCACACTGTTTGTTTTTTGTGATGTGATTGAATAAATATTTCACGTTTTTGAAGATACCGGGAAGTGCTGTTGGAATTTTTTGAATGTAGCTTTCAGGATCCTAGGTCAGGATCATCCAGCCGGCACCCACAAGACGTTTGAGCTCCAAGCTGTGCTGCTTGCAATACTTTTTGCATATCTAATCTATCTATCTATCTATCTTCTCTCTCTCTCTCGCCCCCAGTGTACATATATATCCACATGTGCTACTATTTACCACCCCTCCACTAATATACTACAGTGTACATATGCATCCACATGTGCTGCGATATACTGTATACCCTATACAACACTATACTGCCATATACCACACTATACTGTTAAATAGTGTGGAGTGGCAGGCTGCCATGCTGTGCAGACTAGTTAGTAGTGAAGTGCACAGCTTGTCTGGATCCAGCCCTTAGCCTCTCTGCGCTGGATCTTGTACTACAAAAATTTCAGCTTAAATATTATGCCTGATTCTTTATAAAGTAAGAGTCTTATGAGGTCCTGCAGAAGCTGAGGAGTGTTAAGAGGTTCAGCATAACATCATAATGCACATTGAAAAAATAATAAGTTTACTGATAGCTGCGGTATTCACATGGGAATAGTTGACAAACAATTGATTCTAGGATTGGGGGGGGGCATTTAGTGGTCACTAACCCGGGTGCTGACAGCTAACTGGCTAGGCTGATGCTTAGCCAGTTGTCAGTCAGCACTCACCATCAAGGGTACACTTGATGCCTCTCGACCCGGGGTGATAAGGCCACGGCCACGGCTACAAAAAAAAATCCCAAAAAAAAACAGCAGGCTGGTTGGCGGGGGCGCGATCGACGGGCCCCTGTCAACCAGTCCCGCTCCTCCGCAGATGTAGTGTGACGTCAAAGCATGGCACTGAGGACACAGAGAATCATTAGGAGTGAGGAAGCAACTGAGCCTCCCAATAATTAGGCCAGACCCTGCATGCCGGAAGAAGACTTGGCAGTTGGCTGAGAATCGTAGGAGGAGGAGAGGAGATACCAAGAGAGGAGATACCAAGAATCTTCATGTTGAGCTGCTTTGGACAGTTGGATTCAGGTGAAATCCAGGCTTTGTTCATTTTTATAAACGTCAGAATGTCAGCGCTGTCAGTGGACAGGCTGGTGTGCTTATTAGTAATGATGGCACCAGCTGTACTGAAGACTCCCCCTGACAACACGCTAGCGGCAGGGCAGGCCAGCACCTCCAAGGCGTAAAGCGCCAGTTGGCGCCATGTATCCAGCTTTGAAACCCAGTAGTTGTAGGTAGCAGAGTAATCGTGAAGGATGGTGGTATGGTCAGGAAGGTACTCCCTCACCATGTTCCTGAAGGCTTCCCCCCTACTCTGTCTAGACTGGGGACGGTTGACATAGTCTTACTGGGGTGCCATGAAACTGTCAAAGGCCTTGGAGAGTGTTCCCCTGTCCCTTGACAAGCTGCCTGCTCCACCGCTCCTCTACCCCGCTCTTTGGCCCACAGAACTACGTACTCTGGCGCTAGTGGTGTCAGATGGAAAGTACATTTTCAGCTTCTGCACCAGGGCCTGTTGATATTGATTCACTCTCATATTGCGTTCCTCGGCAGGAATGACAGTGGAAAAATTTGGTTTCTACCAAGGGTCCAGGAGGGTGAACACCCAGTAATCTGTGTTGTCAAAAACCAGTAGTCAACATGGATGTCAGTTAAGGCCCAGCAGTAGTCTACATGGATGCCAGTTAAGGACCAGCAACAAGGATGCAAGGGCAGGAACAGCAGTAGTCAACATGGATGCCAGTTAAGGCCCAGCAGTAGTCAACATGGATGCCAGTTAAAGCCCAGCAGTAGTCTACATGAATGCCAGTTAAGGACCAGCAACATGGATGCCAGTTAAGGCACAACTGTAGTCAACATGGATGCCAGTTAAGGCCCAGCAGTAGTCAACATGGATGCCAGTTAAGGCCCAGCAGTAGTCTACACAGATGCCAGTTAAGGACCAGCAACAAGGATGCAAGGGCAGGCACACCAGTAGTCAACATGGATGCCAGTTAAGGCCCAGCAGTAGTCCACATGGATGCCAGTTAAGGCCCAGCAACAAGGATGCAAGGACAGGCACACCAGTAGTCAACATGGATGCAAGTTGACTTGCGGAAATGCGCACAGATGCGATGCACCTTGTTTAGCAAGTCAGCCACATTGGGGTGAGCTTTAAGGAACCGCAGCAACATTAGGTTGAAGACGTGGGCCAGGCATGGTACATGTGTGAGGCTGCCGAGTTGCAGAGCCGCCACCAGGTTCTGCCCCTTGTCACACACAACGAAGCTCACTGCTAATTACACACGAACCTGGGTGCTGACAGCTAACTGGATAGGCCAGCTGTCAGTGACCATCAAGGGTACACCTGATGCCTCTCGACCGGGGGTGGTGAGGCCCTGACCACAGCTAGACAAAAAAAAACTAAAATAAAACCGCTGGCTGGTTGGCGGGGGCGCAGTCGGCGGGCCCCCGTCATCCAGTCCCGCTCCTCCGCAGACGTAGTGTGACGTCAGAGCGTGGCAGTGAGGACACAGAGAACAATACAGTCTGCTTAAGAGGCCACGGAATTTGATCACATAAACTTTCAATCCTTTAAAGAGTCTCTAAAAGACGGCAAGTGCGGTAGCCTGTGTATTAAAAAGACCTGGTCAATCCTGCCTTCAAAAAGGCTACTACAACATCCAGGGCCGTTTCTAGGACCGGGCGGGCCGGGCCACCGACAGCTAGGGGGCGCCCAGCGGCGCCCGACCCGCCCGGACTCATCAAATAAACAGCGCCTCCCGCACCACATCAACAACATGCCACCAGCCAGGCCCCCATCCCAATCTCCTCCCTCCCTCCCTCCCTGAGGCTGGGCTTCACGGACTTCTGAGTGACATCAGTGACGTCATCAGGCACTTCATTGGACAGCCGGACGGCCGCAGAGGCCGCGCTCCTGCGGCGCCTCTCTTCTGCCTTACGTCACCTGGCGGTTCAAGCTTAGATGGCGGGTAAGTACTGTAACCAGGAGAATGGGGGAGATGGCGGCTGCCGAGTAGTGTGTAAAGGCGGATCGCAGCCAGGGTGGGCATTGTGAGTGTGTGTGCGCGTGCGTGTGAGTGTGGGGGTGGGTGGGTGGGGGTTCGCAGCTAGGGCGGCCATTGTTAGTGTGTGTTGAGATGGCAGTATAATGGAGATGACCCAGCTTTCCCAGCATCCTGTATGGCAGTTTATAATGGAGCTTTCCCAGCATCCTGTATGGCAGTATAATGGAGATCACCCAGCTTTCCCAGCATCCTGCATGACAGTATAATGGAGATCACCCAGCTTTCCCAGCATCCTGTATGGCAGTATAATGGAGATCACCCAACTTTCCCAGCATCCTGCATGGCAGTATAATGGAGATCACCCAGCTTTCCCAGCATCCTGTATAGCAGTATAATGGAGCTTTCCCAGCATCCTATATGGCAGTATAATGGAGATCACCCAGCTTTCCTAGCATCCTGTATGGCAGTATAATGGAGATCACCCAGCTTTCCCAGCATCCTGTATGGCAGTATAATGGAGGTCACACAGCTTTCCCAGCATCCTGTATGTCAGTGTAATGGAGGTCACCCAGGTCTCCCAGCATCCTGTATGTCAGTGTAATGGAGGTCACACAGCTTTCCCTGCATCCTGTATGTCAGTGTATAATGGAGGTCACCCAGCTTTCCCTGCATCCTGTATGTCAGTGTAATGGAGGTCACACAGCTTTCCCTGCATCCTGTATGTCAGTGTATAATGGAGGTCACACAGCTCTCCAAGCATACAGTTTGGGACCTTGTAGGTGGGAAAGTAAAGGAAGTTGCTGGAAGTGTGGAGCCTAAGATGTCTGTCTGGAAGGTTCTGAAGAGATGAATTGTAGCTGCAAGAAACTATCATGGAGGCCGGGGCCGGATGGGGAGGAAAGGAAAGTGACGCCTCAGATCAAAGAAGACGTCACCTGTGAGTTACTGTATAATGATTTTCTATTCAGGAGAACATTATCTCTTAGGGGTGCAACACTGCTCTATGCCTCAATACACACACTGCTTCTTGGTGAATCTTGGTAAAAGCCCTTCTCCCGCCCCAGGGCTAAACTGAGTGAAGGGGGGGGGGGGGCGCTTTTATCAAGATTCGCCCTGTTGCCAAAATGACCTAGAAACTGCCCTGACAACATCCAAGGAAGGAAAAAATCTACTGGTAAAAGGCCTGGTCAATCCTGCCTTCAAAACGGCTAAAACACCCAAGGAAGGTAGAAGGTGCTGTTCAGCAGTTTGAGCACCGCCTGTTGGCGCTTACCCACGGCAGTGATGCTGCGCCTAAAATTAAAATAGCCGGATTATGGTAGATTTAGCCTCACACCCTCATGCAGTTGTGCGTGATACGCATCTCTTTGGAGGTAGGGACCAAGAATAACAATACAGTCTTCTTAAGAGGCCCTGAGCAAAAAAATGAAAAGAGGGCAGAGAACTCCCGCAAGTTCACATCCACAGATCATATGGTTTGAAATGGATAACACAAGGATGCTAAATTAGGATCCACCATTATCACTGTCTGTTCCTTTAAACAGTGAAAATTGCACTTGAATTGAAGTCGATTTGGTTTTAAAATTTAAATTGAAGGTTAGAAAAAATAAATAAAAAAAGTGTCCTGGCACAACAGTAGTCTACATGGGTGCCAGTTAAGGCCCAGCAACAACGAGGCAAGGGCAGGCACACCAGTAGTCTACATGGGTGCCAGTTAAGGCCCAGCAACAACGAGGCAAGGGCAGGCACACCAGCAGTCTACATGGGTGCCAGTTAAGGCCCAGCAGTAGCCAACAAATAGCCAACAACCACCAGCACCCTTTCGATTTTCAATTTGACTGTAGCAGTTGGGGTAACATTCCCTGCATAATGTAACTCATGACTTCTACCCCCGCCACCACCCTTTTGATTTTCAATTTGACTGCAGCAGTTGGGGTAACGTTCCCTGCATAATGTAACTACTCACTTCTACCCCCGCCACCACCCTTTCGATTTTCAATTAGACTGCATTCCCTGCATAATGTGACTCACCATCTCTAACCCACAGTTGTTTTGATTTTGAATTTGGCTTTGATCCTTGAGGATCTGGCAATTGTCTCATGCAAAGGGATCATCACTTGAGGGGTAGTGTACTACAAACCACAGCAATACAGTGTAGTACCCACTAGTTTAGGGGGGGCTGTACGGTACAATCTGGTAGTGGCTGGACCTAGACACACGCTGGGATACCACTTTACAATGAGCTATTACCGGCAAGGGCATGCACACCAGTAGTCTACATGGGTGCCAGTTAAGGCCTAGCAACAACGAGGCAAGGGCAGGCACAACAGTAGTCTACATGGGTGCAAGTTAAGGCCCAGTAACAACGAGGCAAGGGCAGGCACACCAGAAGTCTACATGGGTGCCAGGAAATGGATGATGAGATTTCCTCGAGTATCGCGAGATGCTTGTCCGAGTAACGAGTACCATCGAGTATCCTAACACTCGATCGAGTACCAAGTTCGGATGAGCACGTTCGCTCATCTCTAGTTTTTAGATAAAACCTCTTCGTTAAGTGTTAAGAGGTATAAGGGAGGACAGGGTTATGGTCAGCCAGGTACTCCCTCCGCCGATACTTGTCCATTCTGCTCACAACAGGCCCGCAGTGGTTGAAGTTTCTGAAGGGGGTGCCATGCAGGGGCGGGCTGGGCGGGGGGGGGGGGCAGGGGGGCATGTGCCCCCCGGGCCGGTCTTCCCCACCAATGACTGGGCCGCGACCCGTAGCCGACTCTCTGCTGTAGTTGAGACTGAAAGAATAGTGCGGCCGGCCGCCGCGCTATTCCCTCAGTCTCTTCCGGGCCGCCTGATCGCCCCAGGCGGTGACGTCACTTCCCTGACGCGCCGCTGAGGACCTGAGAGGAAAGTGAGAGGAGTGGAGCCGCCGCGCTGCAGCAGCAGGGAGAAGCTGCTGCACACTGAAGATCCGGCCCGAGGAGAGGTGAGTTTTTTTTCTTTTTTTTAAACCCCTTCACATGTGGCCACACGGGGGAGGGGGGGGGGTATTCTAAAAAGGAGAATACATGTGGGGTCTATTCTATGAGGGGGGGGGTGCAGGGGGCTATTCTATGAGGGGATGCACAGGGGGGGGGGCTATTCTTTGAGGGGGGATGCACAGTGGGGCTATTCTATATGGGGGGATGCACAGGGGGGGCTATTCTATAAGGGGGTGCACAGGGGGGCTATTCTATGAGGGGGGATGTACAGGGGGGCATTCTATGAGGGGGGTGCACAAGGGGGCTATTCTATAAGGGGGGTGCATGGGGGCTATTCTATATGGGAGGATGCACAGGGGGGCTATTCTATATTGGGGGGGGTGCACAGGGGGGGTTATTCTATGAGGGGGGTGCACATGGGGGCTATTCTATGAGGGGGGATGCACAGGGGGGCTATTCTATAAGGGGGATGCACAGGGGGCTATTCTATAAGGGGGGATGCACGGGGGGGGGGGTTATTCTATAAGGGAGAATGCACAGGGGGCTAATCTATGAGGGGGGATGCACAGGGGGGCTATTCTATAAGGGAGAATGCACAGGGGGGGCTGTTCTATGAGGGGGGATGCACAGGGGGCTATTCTATGAGGGAGAATGCACAGGGGGCTATTCTATATGGGGGGATGCACAGGGGGCTCTTCTATGAGGGGGATGCACAGGGGGCTATTCAATATGGGGGGATGCACAGGGGCTTTTCTATGAGGGGGGATGCAAAGGGGGGCTATTCTATGAGGGGGGATGCACAGGGGGGGCTATTCTATGAGGGGGGATGCACAGTGGGGCTATTTTAAATGGGGGATGTACAGGGGGGGCTATTCTATAAGGGGGGTGCACAGGGGGGCTATTCTATGAGGGGGATGCACAGGGGGGCTATTCTATATGGGGGGATGCACAAGGGGGCTATTCTATAAGGGGGTGCATGTGGGCTATTCTATATGGGAGGATGCACAAGGGGGCTATTCTATATTGGGGGGTGCACAGGGGGGGTTATTCTATGAGGGGGGTGCACATGGGGGCTATTCTATAAGGGGGATGCACAGGGGGCTTTTCTATAAGGGGGATGCACGGGGGGAGGGCTATTCTATAAGGGAGAATGAACAGGGGGCTATTCTATGAAGGGGGATGCACAGGGGGGCTATTCTATAAGGGAGAATGCACAGGGGGGCTGTTCTATGAGGGGGGATGCACAGGGGGCTATTCTATGAGGGGGGATTCACAGGGGGGCTATTCTATGAGGGAGATGCACAGGGGGGCTATTCTATAAGGGAGAATGCACAGGGGGCTATTCTATATGGGGGGATGCACAGGGGGCTCTTCTATGAGGGGGATGCACAGGGGGCTATACTATATGGGGGGATGCACCGGGGCTATTCTATGAGGGAGGATGCACAGGGCTATTCTATGAGGGGGGGATGCACGGGGGGCTATTCTATGAGGGGGGATATACAGGGGGGGCTATTCTATGAGGGGGGATGCACAGTGGGGCTATTCTATATGGGGGGATGCACAGGGGGGGGCTATTCTATAAGGGGGGTGCACAGGGGGGCTATTCTATGAGGGGGAATGCACAGGGGGCTATTCTATATGGGGGGATGCACGGGGGGCTATTCTATGAGGGGGATGCACAAGGGGGCTATTTTATAAGGGGGGTGCATGGGGGCTATTCTATATGGGAGGATGCACAGTGGGGCTATTCTATAAGGGGGCTGCACAGGGGGCTATTCTATAAGGGGGGATGCACGGGGGGGGTATTCTATAAGGGAGAATGCACAGGGGGCTATTCTATGAGGGGGGATGCACAGGGTGGCTATTCTATAAGGGAGAATGCACAGGGGGCTATTCTATATGGGGGGATGCACAGGGGCTATTCTATGAGGGAGGATGCACGGGGCTATTCTATGAGGGGGGGTGCACATGGGGGCTATTCTATGAGGGGGGATGCACAGGGGGGCTATTCTATAAGGGGAGATGCACAGGGGGGCTATTCTATAAGGGGGGATGCACAGAGGGCTATTCTATAAGGGGGATGCACGGGGGGGGCTATTCTATAAGGGAGAATGCACAGGGGGGGCTATTCTATAAGGGAGAATGCACAGGGGGGGCTATTCTACGAGGGAGAATGCAAAGGGGGGGGCTATTCTATGAGGGGGGTGCACAGGGG
The DNA here is from genome assembly GCF_027789765.1 of Dendropsophus ebraccatus. Lineage (NCBI taxonomy): Eukaryota > Metazoa > Chordata > Amphibia > Anura > Hylidae > Dendropsophus > Dendropsophus ebraccatus. Next base: position 23,024,344 of record NC_091460.1, on the reverse strand, counting down.
GGCTATTCTATGAGGGGGGATGCCCGGGGGGGGGGGGGGGCTATTCTATGAGGGGGATGCACAGGGCGGCAATTCTATGAGGGGGGATGCACAGGGGGGCTTTTCTATAAGGGAGAATGCACAGGGGGCTATTCTATACGGGGGGTGCACAAGGGGGCTATTCTATGAGGGGGGATGCACAGGGGGGCTATTCTATATGGGGGATGCACAGGGGGTTATTCTATGAGGGAGGATGCACAGGGGGCTATTCTATATGGGGGGATGCACAGGGGGCTATTCTATGAGGGGGGATGCACAGGGGGCTATTCTATAAGGGGGGATGCACAGGGGGCTTTTCTATGAGGGATGATGCACAGGGGGGCTATTCTATATGGGGGGTTGCACGGGGGGGTATTCTATAAGGGGGGGTGCATGGGGGCTATTCTATATGGGAGGATGCACAGTGGGGCTATTCTATCTGGGGGGTGCACAGGTGGGCTTTTCTTTATGGAGAGATGTGCAGCGGGGGGCTATTCTATATGGAGAGATGTATAGATGAGGATGTTGCTGGAGCAAGAAGTCTAAAATGTCTGTCTGGCAGATCCCGTGGAGAGGAGTCATGGCCAGAGAAGCCTTCATGATGGCCGGAGCCAGATGGAGAAGAAAAGGAAAAGTGGACGTCTCTTCATGCAGAGAAGACGCCTACTGTGAGTCACTGAATGTAACTGCACTATAATAACTTATAAGGTCTTATAACTTATCAGGGGTGTCACACTCCGTCCCTCCAGGTGTTGCAAAACTACAATTCCCATCATGGTTTATCTGTCCAGTCATGATGGGATTTGTAGTGTTGTATCAACTGGAGGGATGGAGTTTGACAACTGTGTTCTATTGTCAGTGTTCTTTTTTTTTTTTTAAACTCTTTATTATTTTAGTTTTTCTATTAACAAAGAAAAAAAGTTGGAAAGACAGTGGTCCTCAACAACAAGGACAAGTGTGTGACAAACAATTCAGTACATTCCACACAAATAAACGGTACTAAACATCCAGCGGCAGAGCGGAGCATCACATCAAAGGGTGATACACCGCTAATAACCTCATTGTGCAGGACAAACACATAAGAAGTATCCCTCCTCTGCTGCTGCCAACATATGTCAATAAACATCCCCCTCCCTCCCCACCCTCCCCACCCCAGGAGCGGTAGATGTGAGAGGAAAATAAATAAATATAAAATAAATAAAACGCAAAAAGGAAAACAAAAATACACACATCCTGGGTAACAAATTATTTTAGGCAGATCATTTACACCCAATCCTTCCAAATAAACAGGTGCTTGCGAATTCCATCCTTTTTACTTTTATACCTCAGAAGTTCATACTGCTTAGTCTGGGAAACTAAATTCTTCCAGGCTTCCAACACTGGGGATTGCTGTGACAGCCACCCCCTCATAATAAGCAACCTGGCACAGAATAGACATTTGGTATACAACGCTCTGTTCTTTGGTATATCCCAGGACCCGCCCAAAATCCCAATTACCGCTAACCTTTGGATGTTCTGCTTGGTTATACAATTCAGAGTATCAAAAACTGCTTTCCAGAAACCCTGGACTTTCCTACATTCCCAGATTATGTGAAAAAAGTCTGCATCATCGCAACCACATCTGGGACAGTTCGCCGACTCTCGTATCCCCATCTTAAACAAAATTAAAGGTGAATAGTAGTTACGGTGAAGAATTCTAAATTGAACCAGCTTGTGAGCTTCATTCATGGAAACATTATCCAAGTTTGCACATATATTCTGCCATGCCTGCTCCCCAAGATTACCAACTTCCTGTTCTCACTTTACCTTCTTACTATCTAGTGCGACGTACTTAATTTCATTAGCCAAAATTTTGTAGATCAAAGAGAGACCTCTTCTTGCCTTTCCCATGCCCTGTAACACTGAAAATATTCTGTGCTCATTAATCACAAAATAACTCGCACCATATGATGCTTTACACGCGTGCTCTAGTTGTAGAAAAGAAAAACTGTGCTTATCTTCTAGCCCATAACATTCCTTAATCATGAGCTTGCCACTCTGAAAAAGCTTCGATACCAACTTTATCCCTTTTACGTGCCAAAATTTCCAGTTGTGAATCTTAATAAATTCCAACAAGTGGAAATTGTTCCATAATGGAGAACAACTCATACTACCCACTATACCACATCTTTGCTTAGTGTAAGAGCATACTTTATCGTATAGATTACATAGTGAATTGTTAGTTACCCCACCACCCCAGTAACCAGCTTCAATCAATTCAAATACATTGTCATAATTACTAATCCCAACCTTGTGCTGAAGAGGGGAAATACTTTTCCATCCTGCTAACTTACTTAAATGTGAAGAAATAAAATATAATCTAAGATTGGGCATGGAAAATCCAGCTACCCTTTTAGGGCCACTGAAAGCACTGTATTTAAGTCTCACCCGTTTCCTCCCCCAGATGAGGTTCCCCAGTAGGATCTCAATCTTCCTAATCCACCTATCACTCACCCATACAGGGGAAGCTCCAAAAAAGAAGAGTAACTGGGGAAGGACGACCATCTTTACAATGGCAAGTCTATCTGCCATCGAAACTGGTAGCCTTTTCCACACGTTAATTCTCTTTTCCAGGTTTTTAGCAAATGGCTTAATATTCAACTCACAAAAGTCACTAACATTGGGCCCTACCTTGATACCAAGATATTCCAGCGGCTCCATGGGCCCTAAAACCCTTAACTTACCCGCGACCGCGGAGGAGGAGGAGGATCCCAAATTTAGTAAGGAAGACTTATCCCAGTTGATGGATAACCCAGACGGGATAATATACTCACTCAGTTCATCTACAATACGCGATAATTTACTATCAGGGTCCTTAACCAACAATAGAATGTCATCGGCATACAACAGGAGTTTGTTCTTATTACCTTCTATACCGAACCCCTCATAGTCCAACCGTGTCCTGACCCACTGTGCCAAAGGTTCTATATACAGTGAAAATAAAAAAGGGGAGAGTGGACAGCCTTGCCGAGTTCCTTGGCCAAGTGCAAAGGGCTCTGAAGGGTTACCATTAATTAATAAACGGGCTGTAGGATCATGATATAGTGTTTTAATCTGCCCCAGAAATACCGGCCCAAAGCCAAACTTAGCTAGGACCTCCCAGAGGTACCCCCACTCCACCCTGTCGAAGGCCTTAGCTGCGTCCAACGACAGGATGGAGTGGGACCCCTCCCCACGCTCCAAGATAGCCGAATGGAGCTTAATGATGTTATCTTGCACTGTCTCATTGGGCATGAAGCCCCCCTGCTCCTCACCTATCAGCTGGGGGATAACTCTATTAATTTTCTTTGCCAGCACTTTTGCAAAAAGCTTGACGTCAGTGTTAAGGAGCGAGATGGGGCGGTATGATTCAACCAATTTCAGATCCTTCCCCTTTTTCCCCAGCAAAATTATATGGGCTTCTCTCATAGACTGAGATAACATCCCCCCTTTACAGGATTCATTTAATACCTCGGCAAGTGTGGGCAGGATTACGGCGGAATATTTCCTATATATCTGGAAAGGTAACCCATCTGGACCAGGTGAGGTATTACCTGATATAGATGCTATAGCTTCCTCTAAATCCGACAGTGTGATCTCCCCCTCCAAGCAATCTCTGTCCTCCTCCGCCACCATGGGCAGCTCCACCTCTGCAAGCCGGCTGGCAATCCGCTCATTCCACCCTGAGGACTCGGAACAGTACAGATTCTGAAAAAGAACTCTAAATTCTTCAGCAATACCTGACTCATTCACCACCAAACTCCCATCTCTACCAACAACTGATGCTATCTCCTGGTTGTCAGCCGTATTTGTCAAAATTCTGGCCAGCAATTTATTGGGTTTCCCCCCATGTACAAATTTATCTTGCCCAGAAAAAAACAATCCGTGTTGAACTTTCTCCTTTATAAACTTCCCGAAGTCCTCGTGCGACTTTTAAGCTGTCCCAGCTCTCCACAGAATCCTTTTCCGCATGCTCCATGGTTCTCTGGTGTACTGCCTCCTGCAAATCCAATTCCCTAGACGCAAACCCCCTTTTACACCTCTTGATGTTTTGGATTAGGATTCCCCTCAAAAAAGCCTTAAAAGTATCCCACACAACTAATAATGATGCAGACCCCTTGTTGGAAGACCAAAACCCATTAATTTACTTAACTATATGTTGTTCTTGGTCGATAATCGACAACCAATGGGGATTAATTTTCACCCTATTATGAGCACCTGACCTCTGATCTTCCCCTAACTCAACAACAAGAGGGGTATGATCAGATATGGATCTAGGAGCATAAAAAATCCTTTTAACCTGCCGCAAAGCTGGAAGATTACACAGTAACAAGTCTATGCGTGAAGCTGCATCATACGAGCTGCTAAAGCATGAATATTCCCGCTTATCTGGGTTCAAGATATGCCATACCTCCCACCACCCCATTTCTTCACAAAAGTTCCGTAAAGGGGACCGGCCATAGTCACGAGGTTTACCTGAGCTGTGTCTATCCAACAAGGGGTCCATGATACAGTTGAAGTCACCACCCACATATAACTGTGTAAAGGATTTATCTTTAATAAATTCAGCGACTGCGAATAGGACATCCATCCGGAAAGGGGGTGCTATATACCAGGAATGCCAATATTGTGTTTACACCTTCCAGAGAACCATGGAGCAACACAAATCTACCCCGATCATCAATCTTAACACACCAAGGTTTAAATTTGATTTTTTTTATGAAAGTAAACAGATACGCGCGAAGAGTATGACGACAGAGCCGAGTGATACTCAAACTTAGCCCACTTCTTCTTCATGCTATCCACCTTATCAGGGGCCAGATGTGTTTCTATAAGGACAATTATGGCAGGGAGATATTTACCAATCCTATCTGCTATCGCACACTTCTTAGCTCTGTCGGCCATACCCCGGGTGTTCCAGATCACTATCCTAGTGCACATAGATCAAAAAATAGACAAAAAAAAAAAAAAAAAAAAAAAGATAAAAAAAAAAAAATCCCCTCCCACAAATCTGTGGCTCCCGAACCCTCCCACCCCCACCCTTCCCACCTGTCGCGCATGATACCATGCACCACCCTCTACCAGGCTGCACATTACTCTTCCCTGCTCCACAACATAAATGTCATACACCAAAACCATACTATGCTGCCCCCAAGGTTATCACAAACAATTAATTTTTAGCACCATCAGCATCCAACCACTCAAATCAGAAGCATTGTGAAGGGAAAAAAAATAAAAATAAAAAACTGAATTACTATAAATAAAAGGACCAAAAATAAATTATCTAAACATAAATGAAGTAGCCTCTCCTCAGGCCACCCAATAGGAGTTAGTTACTACCCAACAGATAGAAAACAAAAATCTAGGTTTCAATTGCATCTAGATGACCATAGTGATTTTGTACATCCATGTGTTACTCTGATAACATCATTCAACCCCTCCTCTAATACTGAGAGCTGATTACACAGTACATGAAGGCGAGACACAGTCTTATCAAACATTTCAATTCATATAAGAGTAGAAACTGGCCATCTCAGCCTCCTCTCTTCTGTGTGAGTTCTCTGTTGAGGGGGTTGAAGTTCTTATGGGTCACATGCTTAGTGTTCACCTGGGGGCAAAAATCCCAAACAGAGTTAGCATACTGTGTCCAGGCAACTGAAAAGGGAAAAGGGTAATTATAGTTCACCACTAGAGACAGGAGGAGGGCAGTGGGGCACCTTGCATACAGTAGTTCCATCCCCCAAAAGATAAGGGGTTTAGCAGAGGGAGTTCTTTTCATACTCCTGTTTAGCCAGAGTGGTTGCTGAGAGCACACCTTTTTAGTTCATAACTTGCAAAAAAAAAAAAAAAAAAAACACATGCTGTCCGCATATTCAGCCATTTTCTTAGTCTGAACAGTTACTTAGGACTAATTCAACACTATTCCTATAGTTATCAGCGGTGCTGCGTGTATCATAAATCACTTTGGAGTCCCAAGGAGATGGTATTATAAACTGGTAGCCAGCAGACTCACCCTACCACTGGAGCCCATTTCTGCAGCCTTATTTCAGAAGAATTCTGTCCTAGTGTCCAGAGATTGATCAGCTGAGGAGGAATGTGCTGATTTAGCTATGAGCTGCCCCCATTAACTCCTTCCCCCCCTCCTGGAAGAGGGCCAAACCTTAAAACAGCTCAGCGCTAGCTGTGTAGCCACGGATGCCGGCGTTGCAGACCCCGCCATCAGCCTTAACTGCCAGCAGCCAGATTTTTATAGCCCAGTGTTCTCTCACCCCTTGTCCCTCTCAGCAAGGGGAGAGGGTGCACATAAGCAGAGCCCCCAGCGTCCTTCCCGGGAGAATGCATCTCCCCAGACACGCCTGAAGGATCCACCAACTCCTGGGCCTGGCATCTTCCACAACCGCCAGCACCTCCGGAAGGCTGACTCCCACCGCTGCTTCCTCCACCATATGCCTCCTCTTCTCTCCATTCCAAGTTCTCATCAGAGGCCGGCACGGTGCAGCCGGCATCCCAACACTCATATGGGCAGCTCAGGGTTCTCATCAGCAGCTCAGGATCCTCATGGAGCAGGGAGAGAGAGCAATGTGTGCGGCTACTCAGTCATGCTGCTAGCCACACGCCCATTGTCAGTGTTCTTATACCTGATATAGATAGATAGATAGATAGATAGATAATGGATAGATATATAATAGATAGATAATAGATAGATAGATAATAGATATATAATAGATAGATAGGAGATAGATAGATAATAGATATATAATAGATAGATAGATAGATAGATAGATATCCAGTAGGAAATAGCTATCTAGCAGGTTATTATGTATCTTTGATTACACATGAGATCACAACCAGCAGACACATTTTAATAATGAGAACCTTCTATGTGGATGATCCTGGTATTTGTACAGTGGATGTTAGTTAGTAATGGCGGTGGTGGTGAAGGGGTTGTGATATTTGTTTCTTTTATACTGGTATTATTGGTCTTGTTATACTGGATCTCAGTTACGGTGTGGTGGTATTAGTATGGGGTGGTAATGGTTGTGGTCACAGTGATAATATATGTTTCTTATATACTGGTGTATTGGATTTGGTCAGTAACGGTATATTTCTTCTATCCCCTATTAGTTCTGTTCTGGGGTCACATCCACACACTGAGCCCCCACAGGACTCTGTATACTGATCTCCCACAAAGCCTCCATTATACAATACACCAGGAATCCTTCAAGTACAACAGTTGAAAACACTACAACTCCCAGCATTTACTTACAGTCTGCAGCCCTCAGGATATGCTGGGAGTTGTAGTACATCCTCTGATAACAGCTGGTGCTGCAGAGATTCAGGGCTGATGGTTGTAACATGATAAGAGAACCAGAAGGGCATTACAGCACTGATAACAGGGTCACCGAGTACACAGCATGGTACCTTAAGGGTGCATTCACACAGACAGATTTAGCTGACAGATTTTTGAAGCCAAAGCCAGGAATGGAGTTGAAAAGAGGAGAAATCTCAGTTTTTCCTTTATTACCTGTTCTCTGCTTATAGTCTGTTCCTGGCTTTGGCTTCAAACATCGGTCAGATAAATCTCTCTGTTTAAAGGCATCCTAAGGTACTATGCCGTGCACCTGGAGCTAGGTTCCCTTTAATCCAATAGATATATATCACAAGAGCTTTTCGTGGCTGGGAACACTGGCCACAATACTATAATTCTGTGGCGCATGTGGCATCTTCCTTTCCCGCACTTATTTGGGGAGGGTAATACCAGGTAAGGGCCAGGGTGGTTCTTGAAGGATGGGCCGCTAGCCTGAAAGTCAAGGGCCAGTGCTGTGTGCTTGCCCCCAGGCTAAAATCTGCCAGCTAGCCCCTGGTGCCATGAAAGTGTCCAACACCTTGAAAATTGTTCCCCTGATGTTCCTCTGATGGCTGTGGACCTACTGGATATTCTCAGGCTCTGCCACCAGCGATGTTAAGTGGGAAGATTTCCATCATGTTCTTCAGCAGTTCCCTGTGGTATTCTGAGAATCTATTGCTCCTCTCCTCTACCAGAATAAGAGAGGAGATTTTACCCTTATACCAGGAGTCAAGGATTGTCAAAATCCAATATCTTTTGCTCTCCATTATGTGGACAACGTGTTTGTCCCAGGAAAAGAAGCCATGTGTGTCAGACTCTGAATAGGCATGACCTTGCTGCCTCCACTGGAAGGATGACTCTCCATCTTCTCCTCTTCCTCCTCCGCTTTCTCTTCGCCCCATCTGCACTGAACCAATGGAATGGACCCAACAAGAATGCTACCCTCTTTTGTATAGCCGAGAGCCTCCTTCTCCTCCTCTTCAACAACCTCCTCACCCTTGTCCCCCTCTTCCTCCTGAAATTACTGCTGAGAAGCCGACACGAGTGTGGTCTGAGTGTCAAGCTCCATTATGCCTCCACCCCACCCTGCCTCTTCTATAAGCAGCGCATTCTCCCATACAGTAATGAGGGATTCTTTCAACATGCAAAGTAGTGAGATCGTTAAACTGACCCTTTTGGTGGACTCCTCAAATATGCATAATACCTTGCATATGTCAGCCATTCATGGCCACTCATGGATAGTGAACTGCGAAGGCTGAGTGGGAGACACGGGTTTTTGTAGCTGGTATTCCATCAACGCTCTCTGCTGCTCACAAACCTTGGACAACATATAGTACATTTGATTTCAGCGCGTGCTGACATCACACAACAGCTGATGAGCTGGCAAATATAAGCGCTGCTGCAGTTTCTTTTTGGCTAGCAGCAGCTACAGTTGATTTACAAAAGTGGGCGCACAAGCGCCGCACTTTCATCAGTATTTCTGGCAGATTCGGGTTAATTTTCAAAAAGCGTTGTACCACCAAATAAAAAATGTGGACCAAGCATGGTACTTGTGGGAGTTCGGCAAGCTCCAGATCCACTACCGGTTACAGCCATGCCTGGTCCTAGCTGCAGCGATAAGAGACACATTTTCCTGTGCTGCATTATGGTGTGCAGCACCTCTGAGGCGCTGTGCTTCCACTCTACCCAAGCTGATGAGCTTCAGCATGGCCTGTTGATGTCTCCCCACGCAAGTGCTGCAGCGCTTAAAGCTAGTGGTTGAGGGCGATGTTAGGGGGTAGGACGAGGAGGACCAGGTGGAGGGTCTGCTTGAGCTATCAAAAAGGTTTGCCAAAACCCTGACAGAAGCAGGGCCTACAATCTTGTCACTTTGCGCCAGACTTCTGCACTGTCAAACTTTTTTAAATGTTTTATTTAAAAAAATAAATAAATACTGAAACTGTTACTATCACACTGGAACTAGGTCAAGCCTTGCGTACACTGTATATATTTGAAATTTTACATATGCCAGCCGGTGATACGTGAGAGGTTTTATATATATATATATATATATATATATATATATATATATTTGCAACAATACAACTGTAGGACAAAATAGGACACAGGTCAATGCAGGAGAATTCTTAGGGCCCTACTTCACCGGACGATTATTGTTTGCATAATCGTTAACGATTAACATTCTCAAATGACCCCTATTGCGAAAGACCTTAAAACGTTCACTCATTTCCATGGAATGATAATCGTTACTTATCGTATTTGCGATATTTTTTTCTTCGCTAATTCTTCACTATTGCGTTCCTATCTACTGAGAACGCCTTATTCAATGCGAACGATTTGCAAACATTTTGCGAAAGAGCAACGCTAAAAATAGGTACAGGTCTTATAAAGCGATCAACGATTTCTTGTTCGGTCATTAATCGTTAACTGCATTTCAACCGAATGATTATCATTTAAATTTGAACGATTTAACGATTATCTGAACGATAATCGTCCCGGGGAATAGGGCCCTTAGCTGCGTGCCTTCCTGTCTGTCTATCTTACTAGCTGATGTGCTGCTAGACTATGCACTGTGTATGCTATGCTCTGCTGTTTAGTAGCCCTAAGAAGGGCTTTTGGGGTCTTTTCTACCTACAAACTGATAAGATGCCCACTGTCCCTACTGTAATCGTTCTGTCCCTCGCTACTTGCAGCATTAACACTCTAGGAGCAAATAGATCAACTACAGCTAATACTTCACAGTGAGCAGATGCCTGCCTGTCTGTGAGAATAAGCTGCAGATTTTCTGGTAGCTGAACTATTTACAGGAAATCTGTAGAAATATACTGTGCTGTGTATTGTAGTGGCCTTAAAAAGGGCTTTTGTGGTCTTTCCTGCCGAGAATCAGCTAAATACTCACTCTCCCTGCTCCAGCTTCTCTCCCTGACTACTTTCAAGATGGCATTTGACGACAAGCAGGAAAAGCCAAGTTCTTATACTCAGCAGAGCACAATGACCCCGTTCACACCTCCAGGCTGTGTAAGGGCTATTTGACCATGAAGGAGAGTGATTAGGTGCTATGCCACATGACCTGGCCTTCACAGTCTTCAGACCTGAACCCAATCGAGATGGTTTGGGGTGAGGTGGACCGCAGAGTGAAGGTAAAAGGGCTAACAAGTACCAACTACCAACCTATTGATGCTTATCAAGAGAATGCCAAGAGTGTGCAAAGCTGGAATCAAAAGGTGGCTACTTTGAAGAACCTAGAATATTGTTTCACACTTTTTTTTAATAATACAGTATAATCCCACATGTGTTAATTCAAAGTTTTGATGCCTTAAGTGTGAATAGTCATGAAAATACAGAAAGCTCTTTGAATGAGAAGGTGTATCCAAACTTTTGGTCTGTACTGTATGTCTCAGGCAGAAAATATACAAATTGATGTCATGAGATCATGAAACATTCCAATATTACACTTATACAAAAAGACTCCTGCCCACCCCTCCCCAGAGAATTCTCATGGCCAGTATTATACAGTGGTACCTCGGTTTAAGAGTAACTTGGATTAAGAGCATTTTGCAAGAAGAGCTCACAGTTTTTCAAAAATTTTTACTTTGGTTTAAGAGCTCCCTGTACTGTGTGGGAGGGTGAGTGAGGAGGGGCATGATCTGCATAGTGTGATGTAAAGCATTGTAATCTGACCCAGGAAGTCTCCCTAACCTTCCAAATCATAGCAGATTCACTTCAGGCTGGGGCTTGCATTAGGGGACAGGACTGTGGAGATGATTCTAGTCTGTTGCACTACACTACTGCATTATGGGGATCTGCAGTTCCATCCTGTATCTACAAAGTGCTGCTGTATTTCAGGTTTATTCACTTACTATACATTATACATACATTATACACCACATGCTGATTGCTATACTGTACAGTAACTTATAACATGACAGATTCAGCTGTTTCTAAATGTTTGTTTCATTTGTTTTACATGTCATTCAGAATAAAATGATGATTTTGGGGGTGTGGAACCAATTGTCTGCATTTACATGATTTCTTATGGGAAAATTTGCCTTGGTCTTATAAGAGTGGATTTGGATTACAAGCATGGTCCCAGAACAAATTATGCTCATAATCCAAGGCACCACTTTACTGTATCTGTTCCTAAAAAAAATACCATTGACTGGATCTATTAGTGTGCCTGCACTCAACTTTGCATTCAATAATTACATACATATGGAAAAAGCACCCCTGCCTACCAAAAGACATTGTTCTAGCATCTTAGAAAAAGAACATTTGTTATCATAACTACCGTACATACTGAGTCTACCCATTTGGCCTTCTAAGACCACATGTAAAAGTCTCCCATCTTCATCATATTCCTGAGAACAATTCAGGATTTTATGAAAAAGGATAAAAATACCTGTCTTACCATTCCTTGCCGGGGACCCTAAGACGTGGCCCTTCCATAATTTAGCATTCTTTGGAAATGAGTCACCTCAGGATAGGCTTCCTCTAAAATACAATTTACATTCTACTTTCATCCACCTTAAGGTGTCTTAGAACCATTAATCTTTTTATTTGGAAACTGTAAGCCTTTAACATTCTATGTCAACATTATCATAATAACAGAGGCATCTGGCAAAGAATGGCAAGTTTTGTGTGCGACCTGTGCAATGTCTGGAGGATCAGAAGATCCTCCAGTGGGCACCGACAGCTGCAGGGCCACCTGGGACTCCAAGACAACTGTTGTGCCAGCGCCAGCAGCTGGAACTTCCGGCACAGACGTTGCGTCAGAGACATAGCCTGTGTCGGATAGAAGTAGATAGCTGCTCAGGGAGAGACGCTGCTGCGGTGGAGCGTGCAATAGGTAAGTTAATTGTTTTGTTCTGTGTCTGGTGTGCACATGGGTGAACCTCATTACTTAATGGAGGGCATTACTATAAGGGCAGCAGCAAACAGGAGAGACATTACTATAAGGGGAGCACACAGGGGGACATTACCATAAGGGAAGCACCACACTGGGGCGGGAAGGGGGGGGGCATTCCTATAAGGGGAGCACACTGAGGGACATTACTATAAGGACAGCAGCATATGGGGGGGGACATTTCTATAGGGGGAGCAAACACAGGGGACATTACTATAAGGTCAGAAGCATGCGGGGGCATTACTATAAGCGGAGCACACAGGGGGGGGCATTAATATAAGGGCAGCAGCACACGGGGGACATTACTTTAAAGGAAGCACACAGAGGGATTACTATAAGGGGAGCACACAGGGGTAAATGACTATAAGGGCAGCTCATAGGGGAAATGACTATAAGGAGAGCACACAGGGGGACATTAATCTAATAGGGGCACACAGAGGAAAAATATTATAGGGGGAGAAAACAAGGGGAGATTAGTATATGGAGATCCTACATGGAAAAATGACTATAAGGAGAGCACACAGAGGTGGGGTATTTTTATAAGGGTAGCACACGGAGGGAAGAACTAGAAGGGGAGCAGTTGGGGGGCATTACTATAAGGAGAGCACACATTGGCCAATTACTATAACGAGAGCTCATGGGGGGGGCATGACTTTGAGGGGAGCACTCAACGGGGCCATTACTTTAAAGGGAACACCCGGGGGGGGCGGGGGCATTACAATGAGAGGAGTACACGGGGGACATTACCATTAGGGAATTACACAAGTATCTATTACTATAGGAGATAAAAAAAACTGGTGGGTATCTACTATAGGGGATTGGACAGAGAGGGGGTCTCTACTGTGGAAAATACACACAGGTGGCATCCACATTGGGGACTACACAGGGGGTCATCTACTAAAGGGGACTGGACAGAGAGGGGGTGTATCTGCTATGGGGACTTCATTAGGGGTATTACTATTAGAGTTGATCGAAACTCTGAAAATCCTAGGTTTGATCGGTTTGATCCTAGGTTTGAACTCAAACATTCCCGAACCTTCCGCATTAGAATATAGTTACATAGTTACATAGTTAATACGGTTGAAAAAAGACACATGTCCATCAAGTTCAACCAAGGAGGGGATGGATACAGGGAAGGGGGATGGGTGATAGGTTCTATACATATGCATCTATATTATTTTGGTCTAAGAACTTGTCTAGCCCTGTTTTGAAGCCCTCTACTGTTTTTGCTGTGACCAGAGCCTGTGGTAGACTGTTCCACAGATTCACAGTTCTCATGGTAAAGAAGGCTTGTCGCCTCCAGAGATTGAACTTTTTTTTCTCAGGCGGAGGCGATGCCCTCTTGTCCTTTGAGGGGGTTTTACCTGGAACATCTTTTCCCCATATCTCTTGTAGGGGCCATTTATATATTTAAATAAGTTAATCATATCTCCCCTTAAACGTCTCTTCTCCAGACTAAACAAATGTAATTCTTTTAATCTCTCCTCATAACTAAGATGCTCCATTCCCCTTATTAGTTTAGTTGCCCGTCTTTGTACCCTCTCCAGCTCTAGAACGTCCTTTTTATGAATCGGGTTCCAAAACTGGACGGCATACTCCAGATGAGGCCGCACCAAAGCTTTATAAAGCGGTAATATTATATCCCTGTCCCGAGAGTCCATGCCTGTTTTAATGCATGACAATATCCTACTGGCCTTAGAAGCAACTGACTGACATTGTGTACTGTTCTGTAGTCTATTATCTACAAGTACACCCAGATCCTTCTCCATCAGTGACTCTCCCAGAGTAACTCCCCCCAGGACATATGATGCATGCGGGTTATTAGTACCCAGGTGCATAACTTTACATTTATCCACATTGAACCTCATTTGCCAAGTGGACGCCCAAACACTCAGAGTGTCTAAGTCATCCTGTAACATCTGCACATCCTCCATAGACTGTACTGTACTACAAAGCTTGGTGTCATCTGCAAAGATAGAAACATTGCTGTTAATTCCATTCTCAATATCATTAATAAACAAGTTAAACAGAAGAGGGCCCAGTACTGACCCTTGCTGATGCCTTCCCTTTCCGTGGGGAAGGGGGAGACCGCCCGGGTACAGCCTGGAATTCCGGGATTCAGCCTATTACCTGGGGTGAATCCTGGAATTCCAGGCGGTCCCCGGGCACGCTCCTCCTTCCGCACGGACCATAAAGGCATCAGCAATCGAGTGCCGAAGGTTCGGGAATGTTCGAGTTCGATCGAACCTAGGATTTTCTGGGGTTTGATCAACCCTAATTACTATAAGTAACTGCACAAAGGGAGCCATTACTATATGGGGAGGCCACTGCATGGGAAGGCATTACTATAGTAGATGGTACAGAATGGATGAGCGCCTACTATATGAAGTTGGCCCTGAGGGAGCCACGTACTAAAGGGGCTTTACAGAGGGGCCAAACGACTATATAGGGGCACAGGGGATCTAACTACTACATGTACTAGAGCAAGGAACCTAAAATGTTTCTCTGGCAGATTCTGGAGAGAGGATTTATAGCGTAAAGAAGACTTTAAGATGGCCTTGGCTAGATGGAGAAAAAAGTGAATGACTCTGATCAGAGGAGACGCTGGATGGAACTGCACTTTCAGTTACAGGGTCTGTAGTGATAGTGGTCATGTTCAGTGGTTAGCACTACTGCCTTGTTACACTCATGTCCAAGCCAATATCAGCAGGAGTATGTGTGTTCTCGTTGTGCTTGCATGGGTTACCTCCTATACTCCTAAGCATACACATAAGTGAAATGAGAATACAGATTGTGTGACCTAATAGATACAGTAATGACAAGCTAAGTAAAACACATATAGCCCTATAAGAAAAAATATGCTTACTTTCCAAAAATATATATTTATTTAACACATTTTTATAAAAAACATTAAAAAGAAGAACCATACATTAAAAAGATAGTGGCAGGCCCAGAGGGTGTGTATAACTATAATGGCATTACACAACTACACTCCCGCCAAACATGTTATGTATTAGACAGACATGGAGAGAAAAGAACACTGCACCTCACACCTAAGGCTGACACTAATGCCTCTCGGCTACGAGAAGATGTTGGTATATAATTTGATCAAACCATATTGCCTCAAGTACCACATGCCGGTCCCTTGGTTCACATGAGTCCCGACACTAACTAAACACTGTGTCAGTCAGTGACCGCCAACCCCGCAAAGCGAGCGCAAGCAGGGAAAGGAGGCCATAGAATGGCCCTGCAACCCCAATGTCACAGGGCCCCCAAAACCCAGCAGGCCCCGGCAACGGAGAAAGCTGCCACCAAGCAACACAAGTTTGAACATGGTCTTAATACTCACCATCGCTCATGCAGGTAGAATGGGAAAACTAGGAGGTACTTGCCATGTGTGCACAGGTACTTCCTGCTAATTGGGTTCACATGGGTCTTACCGGTGCCTTTGGGGTTTGGGGGGGGGCTTGTGGTTTGGTCCTGTGACATTGGGGTTGCAGGGCCATTTCTTGTTCCCCCTTCCCTGCTTGAGCACTCTTTGCGGGGTTTGTGCCCACTGACCGGCACAGTGTTGTTTGGTAAGGGACTCGTGTATCAGAGACCTGCACGTGGTACATGAGGCAATATGGTTTGATCAAATTATATACTAACTTCTGATGTTGGTTTGTAATGTAGCTGAACAAGCTTTCATGTCAACCATGGGTGCGATGTTCAGACATTTCTGTCCTTCAGGCTTGTGCATATGTTATGCATTAGGACATTGAGTACATTTACATATATAATCATTAAAGGACAACTCCCACAAAAAAAATTTAAGCTTATTTTACTTTGTAATGTGTTTAAATAAGCAGTCTGGCCCCCTTCCCCCACTTTCTGACCCCCCACCCCCCATCTTGTGACGATATCGTCAGAGCCGGGGGACGGACCAGGTCTTTTTCCTCCTCAGCGTCTTCTGCTGAAGTGAATGGGAGAGTAAAAGGCTGCATGTGCACTTATGCACCAGCAGCTTTTTCATTGGCTGGAGCGCACCACATGGCTTCCAGCTTGCTCAGCCATCAAAAGCACAGGTAGCCTTTTCTTTCCCATGGACCCGGAAGTGAGGGAGATCGCAGGACGGGGGGCAGAAGTGACGGAGGCGCGGACGCCGGGCAAATCGAGTGGCGATCGTCTTCGGAGGGATGGTGAGTATGGTATGTGTGTGTCTATGTTTTTTTTTTTTTTTTTTGCAGGTCCAAAATAGGAAATATAGATTATAAAGTGCAAAGATCACCCAATGTTGGTACTAGTCCTTATTGGACCCTACAAAGTCCTATCTAGGTAATCTACCCCACTCTGTTTTGGGAATTAGCCTTACTTACAATGTATATGTAAGGATCAGGTATGGCAAAGGCAATCTGACAAGACATGGACAGTGAACCCTAAGCTGACCCCGCCCACTGTCCCTGCCTATGTGCTACAAGACAGTCTTAGGCGACTGCGGACAACGTCAAAGACGTTCCCTACTCTCAATACGTGGAACACAGAACACTAACAGACACATAAACACAATAAGATTTCAGACAAACCAGGTCAGCAACAATAAGCAAAGGTGCGGATGGTGATAAAGGTTAGGAATACAGAGCACAGAGAGAATGGACGGAGATCTGAGCAGGCGAGTAAACTCTTAATAGTAAGCAGGAAAATGAGGAGCCTGTTGCTATTTACACAGGAACAGAGACTGGGTCCAGCAGCTGATTGGACCAGCCCTGATCCCAGAACCAAGCTCAGGTGAGCAGATCTAGCAGTGCACTAATCCCTGCACTGCCAGAAGTCTGACAGGCAAGGCAGTTGTGGCTGGAAATTTCAGACACAATTCAGACATTGAAAAAACGCAGACAGAAACTCAGCGCTTCCTCGGCAGCCCGGCAAAGACCGAGGAGCGCAAAGTCACATTCCTAACAGTATAATGGGTGAATCTCCTCTGGGACGCCACCACCCCTAAGTAAAAAACTGTAGAAATGGAATGTGTAATTTGAAAAATTTTAATAATTTAAATTTTGTAAATAAAAGGAAAAAAATAATAACTAGATTTGCATTTCCAGTGAAATACATAGTGCTTGAAAAGAATGCCCCTTTACCCATCCCTTTAAGAACAACCTGGGTTCTGTCCCAAAACAGCGACATGGGTCTCTTCCCTTTAAAGGCGACTTGGGTCCTGTCCCTTTAAGAGCGACCTGGGTCCCTTTAAGAGCGACTTGGGTCCCTTTAAAGGACAACTCCGGCGGGACCCCCCCCCAAAAAAAAACACAGACACACACAGACACCATACTCACCATCCCTCCGGTGAAGATCGCCACTCCATTCGCCCGACGTCCGCGGGGTGGGGGGGTCGGGGGTCGGAAAGTGGGGGAAGGGGGCCAGACCGGGTATTTAACCACATTACAAAGTTATATAACTTTGTAATGTGTGTTAAATAAGCCCAAAAAATTTTTTGCCGGAGTTGTCCTTTAATAGCGACCCACGTCGCTCTAAAAGGGACCCAGGTCGCTCTTAAAGGGACCCAGGTCGCGCTTAAAGGGACCCAGGTCGCGCTTAAAGGGACCCAGGTTGCGCTAAAAGGGACCCAAGTTGCTCTAAAAGAGTCCCAGGTTGCTCTTAAAGGGACCCAGGTCGCTCTAAAAGGGACATATTTCGCTCTTAAAGGGACCCAAGTCGCTCTTAAATGGACCCAGGTTGTTCTTAAGGGGACCCAGGTTGCTCTTTAAGGGACCCCGGTCGCTCTTAAAGGGGCAGAGGTCGCTCTTAAAGAGGCCGAGGTCGCTCTTAAAGGGACCCAGGTCGCTTTTAAAGGGACCCATTTAGAGCGACTTGAGTCCCTTTAAGAGCGACTTGGGTACCATCTCTTTAAAAGCAACTTGGGTACTGTCCCTTTAAGAACGACTTGGGTACCGTCCCTTTAAGAGCGATTTGGGTACCTTCCCATTAAGAACGACTTGTGTACCGTCCCTTTAAGAGTGACTTATGTAATGCCCCTTTAAGAGCGGCTTGGGTATCGTCCTTTTAAGAGCGGCTTGGTTACCGTCTCTTTAAGAGCGGCTTGGGTACCGTCTCTTTAAGAGCGGCTTGGGTTCCGTCTCTTTAAGAGCTGCTTGGGTTCCGTCCCTTTAAGAGCTCTGCTATTTTACTGACTGACCTTTACTACTTATAATGGTAATTTGGGTACCTTCCCATTAAGAACGACTTGGGTACCGTCCCTTTAAGAGTTACTTATGTAATGCCCCTTTAAGAGCGGCTTGGGTACCGTCCCTTTAAGAGCTCTGCTATTTTACTGACTGACCTTTACTACTTATAATGGTAAAGATCATTGCTCGGTTACCATGACAATCTTACTCATGTCAGTGAGACAAAATGGTTAAAGACCTTCCATATATTACATCTTCTATTGGCCAATAGTGGACATGTCACTGTGGATGGTGTGATACATTGCCTGACAAGACCTTAGAGTTCCTATTGGCTGCTATATTTCAGCTATTTGCATATGTGCTGTGATTGGCTGTCAGCGGCCATTTTTCTGCGCGTAATACAGCCCGAACCGCTTTGCACACAGAATCCTTTCAAACTGTGTTTCGAAGCCCTCGGCGGTGTGAAGTGTGCTATCTATTTTTCGTTTCGATCGGATTTGTCGTTTTTAAGAAATATACGTTTAAAGACCCCAAATTTCCCATAGAAAATAATGGCCCATTGGAAATAAAGGCCACACTCTGACTGCTAACAGCCAATCACAGCACATATGCAAATAGCTGAAATATAGCAGCCAATAGGAACTCTAAGGTCTTGTCAGGCAATGTATCACAACATCCACAGTCACATGTCCACTATTGGCCAATAGAAGATCTAATATATGGAACGTCCTTAACCATTTTGTCTCACTGACATGAGTAAGATTGTCATGGTAACCGAGCAATGATCTTTACCATTATAAGTAGCAGAGGTAGGTCAGTTAGTTAAATAGCAGAGCTGAGGCAGCCATGTGGCAGGGAAGGTACCCAAGCCGCTCTTAAAGGGATGGTACCCAAGCCACTCTTAAAGGGACAGTACACAAGTCGCTCTTAAAGGGACGGTACCCAAGCCGCTCTTAAAGGGACGGTACTCAAGCCGCTCTTAAAGGAACAGTACCCAAGTCGTTCTTAAAGAGACGGTACCCAAGTCGCTGTGTAAGGGGAATTACATAAGGCACTCTTACAGGGACAGTACCAAAGTCGCTCTTAAAGGGACCGTTCCCATTCCGCCCTTAAAGGGACGATAACCAAGCCGCTCTTAAAGGGACGGTACCCAAGCCGCTCTTAAAGGGGCATTACATAAGTCGCTCTTAAAGGGACAGTACCCAAGTCGCTCTTAAAGGTACGGTACCAAAGTCGCTCTTGGTCCCTTTAAAAGCGACCTGGGTCCCTTTAAGAGTGACCTGGGTCCCTTTAAAAGCGACCTGGGTCCCTTTAAGTTCTTACTTACTCACATGATTGGAGGTCCCGCGGCGCCGTCCAGTCCCCCAGCGTCTCCATGGTAACTCGGGGGGCCTAATGAAAGCCCCCGGGCTTACCATGGATACACCATCCTGCTGACAGGGGTGGCTGTGCTAATGCCTTCAGCAAGATGGTCACATGACACAATACACTGTACTGCAGAAGCAGTACAGTGTATTGTATCAGTGATCAAAGTGTTACACTAGTGTACAGTAATGTACACTAGCGTAAAAAAGTAAAAAAAAAAACTTCACCAATCACAATCCCCCCAGCCCCCCCCCCTCCCCGATAGTAAAAATGCATTACATTCCCTTTACACAATGGGGCTATGTTCACACTACGTAAGTATCTGGACGTAGCGCTTTCCGTGAATAAGCGGCCGGAGACTTACGTAGTTTGCGTACAATGGGAAGTATACGATGTACGGCTGCACAGTTCACACTACGTACAAACTTACGCCAGGATCGTACGCGTCGCCGTAAAAAATGAGCCAGACCATTGTTTGAGGACGAAAATGCCGTAACTTACGCCCGTAGCGTAACATGCGGTTCCGTACGTAGTGGTGATTTCTTCATTTTGTGCTGATCCAAAAGGTTCTGTGGGGTGTCCGGGGCTAGGCGAAGCTTTCCAAGTAAAAAAATGCTGTCAGATCGCTAAATAGGGCGCTCGGAAATCTTAAGTAGACTCCTGGCGTAAGTTCGCGGATCGTACGTAGTTTAACGCGTATATGTCCGGCCGTGGAAATATGCGGCCAGACATATACGCATTGTGAACATAGCCTAATACTGGGTTCACACTACGTATATTTCAGTCAGTATTGTGGTCCTTATATTGCAATTAAAACCAGGAGTGGATTAAAAACACAGAAAGGATCTGTTCACACAATGTTGAAATTGAGTGGATGGCCGCCATATCATGGCAAATATTTGCTGTTATTTTAAAACAACGGCTGTTGTATTGAAATAATGGCCGTTATTTACTGTTATATGGCAGCCATCCACTCAATTTCAACATTGTGTGAACAGATCCTTTCTGTGTTTTTAATCCACTCCTGGTTTTGGTTGTAATATGAGGACCACAATACTGACTGAAATATACGTAGTGTGAACCCAGCTTTACATAAAAGTAATGAAAACCCTAAATCATAAACATATTTGGTATCGCCACGTCTGTAACGACCCAATCTATAAAACGATATCAATAATTATACCGCACGACACACGCTGTAAAAAAAAAAAAAAACAGTACCAGAATAGCTGTATTTTATCAATCCGCTTTAGAAAATACGATATAAAAAAAAGATCAAAAAGTCACATACATATAAAACTTAGTATCAATAGAAACTACAGAACTACTACAAAAATAAGCCCAAAACTAACAAAAGATAAGAACGCTATGGATCTTGCAATGCGGCGACAGTTTTTGTGGGTTTTTGCTAGGAAGATAGTTTCTATTGCTCCAAAGTGGTAATAGTTAAAAAAAACCTAGTCAAATGTGGTATCGCCGTAATCATAGTGACCCAGAGAATACATGTATTATGTTATTAGTGATCGCCGATACAGATTTTTACGGCAAATCACTAAAGGGCTCTATTCTGCTGCCATCAGCTCTTTATGCTGCACAGAATAGTGCAGCAGCGCCGGTAAGGCCTGCAGCCCCCTCCTCTCAGCTATTGGAGGTAGCTGAGGGGTTGGGGCAGAGTGTGGGCTCAGTCCCGGCCAGTCCCCTCACCCGCGATCGCCGTTATTACCAGTATAACGGTGGCCACCGGTAACGGGCATTTCCAGCGCAGCTGAACGCTTTCATCACTTCTCACCATGAATACACGGTGAGAGGAGATAAAAACATGCCCCCCCCCCTGTCCCCAGATCCCTGTCTGACCCAAGATGGCCGCCGCCATCACTGTGAACAGACTCTGTTCACAGTGATGGATTCCTAAAAATGATCAAAGCTCCATTCTCTCCAACACCGGAGGAGGTGGCAGAGAGCATGGGGCAATGATCGGGGACCATCCGGTGTGGTCCCAGTACAAGCGATCAGTGGTATATACTATATACCACTGATTGCTTGTTCCAAATGGTGCCGGCACTTTTTTACCCCTGTCACCAAAGTCAAGTGCCCTGGATTACCTGTAACCACCCAGATTACCTGTAACCACCCCAGATTGCCTGTCACCATCCCAGATTGCCCGTCATCTCCCCAGATTGCCAGTAACCACCCTAGATTGTCTGTAACCACCCAGATTGCCCGTAACCCCTCCCCCCAGATTGCCCGTAACCATCCCAAACAGCCCGTAACCATCCCAGACAGCCCATAACCATCCCAGATAGCCCGTAACCATTCTAGACAGCCCGTAACCATCCCAGACAGCCTGTAAACATCCCAGAAAGCCCGTAACCATCCCAGACAGCCCGTAATCATCCCAGACAGCCCGTAACTATCCCAGACAGCCCGTAACCATCGCAGACAGACCATAACCATCACATATTGCCCGTAAACACCACAGATTTCCACAGACTGCCCGTAGCTACCTCAAATTGCCTGTAACCCCCCCCCCCCAGATTGCTCACAACCATCCCAGATTGCTCGCAACCTCCCCAGATTGCCCGTCGCCACCCCAGATTGCCCGTCGCCACCCCAGATTGCCCATCGCCAACCCAGATTGCCCGTTGCCACCCCAGATAGCCAGTGAACACCACCAGATTGCCCGTCACCACCCCAGATAGCCAGTGAAAACCCCCAGATTGCCCGTCACCACCCCAGATAGCCAGTGAACACCCCCAGATAGCCAGTAACCACCCCAGATTGCCTGTCGCCACCCCAGATTGCCCGTCGCCACCCCAGATAGTCAGTAAACACCACCAGATTGCCCAGTCACCACCCCAGATAGCCAGTAAACACCCCCAGATTGCCCGTCACCACCCCAGATAGCCAGTAAACACCCCCAGATTGCCCGTCACCACCCCAGATAGCCAGTAAACACCCCCAGATTGCCCGTCACCACCCCAGATAGCTAGTGAACACCCCCAGATAGCCAGTAAACACCCCCAGATTGCCCGTAACCACCCCATATAGCCAGTGAACACCCCCAGATTGCCCGTCACCACCCCAGATAGCCAATGAACACCACCAGATTGCCCGTCACCACCCCAGATAGCCAGTAACCACCCCAGTTTGCCCGTAACCACCCCAGATTGCTGTAACCAACCCATATTGGCACAGACTGCTCATAACCACCCTAGATGGCCTAAAACCACACCAGATTGCCTGTGGCAACCTCAGATAGCCAGTAAACCCCCCAAAATTGTCCATTACCACCCCAGATAGCTAGTAAACACCCACATATTGCCTATAACTAAATTGACGCTCCTTCTCTTCTGAGCTCGGCTGTGTGCCCATACCATTGTACTCAGGAGAATCTCTGTTACAAATGACGGGGTGCTTTTTCTCCTCTGTTCCTAGTGAAATTGATAAATTTCAAACTAAACAAACCTGTTATCAGAAAAATTCATTTTTTTTTTCATTTTTACGGTCTGGTTTTGAATACTTTCCTCCAATACCTGTGGGGTCAAAATGCTCACCAAACCCCAAGATGTATTCTTTGAGGGGTGCACTTTCCTAAATGGGGTGACTTTTGGGTGGGTTATATTCTGCAGACATTACAGGGGCACTGCAAACGCACCTGGTGCTCAGAAACTTTTTCAGAAAAATCATGCACTGAAAATGCTAATTGGCGCTCCCTTCCTTCTGAGCCATGCTGTGTGCCCATACAGTGGTTTATGCCCACATTTGGGGTACCGTTCTACTCAGGAGAACCTGCGTTACATATATTCGGGTGAGATTTTTCCCCTGTTTCTTGTGAAATTGAGAAATTTCAAACTAAACAAACACATTATTGAATTTTTTTTTTTTTTTTTCATTTTTACTGTCTTCTTTTGAATACTTTCCTCTAATACATGTGGGGTTAAAATGGTCACCACACCCCAAGATGTATTCTTTGAGGGGTTTACTTTTCAAAATGGGGTGACTTTTGGGTGTGTTTTATTCTGCTGACACTACAGGGGCACTGCAAACACACCTGGCGCTCAGAAACTTCTTCAGCAAAATCTGCACTGAAAATGCAAATTGGTGCTCCGTTCCTTCTGAGGAGCACATATGGGGTCCCGTTCTACCTAAGGAGAACCTGCATTACAAAATGTGGGGTGTGTTTTCTCTAATGTTTATTATGAAAATGAGATACTTTAATCTTCTATTTTCCATGTTTTTTTCGGCCTGATTGTGAATACTTTCCTCCAGCCCCTGTAGCGTTAAAATGCTCATGATACCCCTATATTAATTCTTGAAGGTGTCTGGTTTTCAAAATGGGGTCACTTATGGGGGTTTCCAGTATACAAGCCTCCTAAATCAACTTAAAAAAAGAACTGGTCCCTAAGAAAAAATCAGTTTTGGAAATTTCATGAAAATTTGATAATTTGCTGATACATTTCTAAGTCCTGTAACACCCTAAAAAAGTTAAATATATTGACGAAATGAAGCCAAAATAAAGAGGAAATATTGATAATGTGACTTACTAACTAATGTTTGTCATGTGATATTCTTTTTTTAGAAGCAAAGAATTTCAAAGTTAGTAAAGTGCAAATTTTTCAATTTTTTAATGATATTTGGATGTTTTTCACAAAAAAACACATAAGACAGTGAATACATTTTGCCACTAACATAAAGTACCATATGTTATGAAAAAACAATCTCAGAATTGCTAGCATACGTTAAAGCATCACTGAGCTATAAGCGCATAAAGTGAGACAAATCAGATTTTGAAAAATGAGCCTGGTCACTAAGGCCCAAATAGGCTTGGTCCCTAAGGGGTTAAGAGCGAAATGTGTCCCTTTAAGAGTGACCTGGGTCCCTTTAAGAGCAAAATGGGTCCCTTTAAGAGTAAAATATGTCCCTTTAAGAGTGACCTGGGTCCCTTTAAGAGCAAAATATGTCCCTTTAAGAGCAAAATGGGTCCCTTTAAGGTCGACCTGGGTCCCTTTAAGAGCGACCTGGGTCCCTTAAAGAGCGACCTGGGTCCCTTTAAGAGCGACCTGGGTCCCTTTAAGAGCGAAATGGGTGCCTTTATGAGCGACCTGGGTCCCTTTAAGAGCAAATTGGGTACCTTTAAGAGCGACCTAGGTCCCTTTAGGAGCGACCTGGGTCGCTTTATGAACGACCTGGGTCCCTTTAGGAGCGAAATGGGTCCCTTTAAGAGTGACCTGGGTCCCTTTAAAAGCAAAATGGGTCCCTTTAAGAGAGACCTGGGTCCCTTTAAGAGAGACCTGGGTCCCTTTAAGAGCGACCTGGGTCCCTTTAAGAACGAATTATGTCCCTTTAAGAGTGAAATGGGTCCCTTTAAGAACTAAATGGGTCTCTTTAAGAGCGACCTGGGTCCCTTTAAAGGGGTATTCCCCCAAAAAATTTTTTAGCATTAATACATTGCCCACTCGTAGCTTTCCATCTTTCCAATACAAAGCTATTATGGATTCTGCACAGTTTTGCTGTTATCTAGTTGTATTCACCCTAACCGTTTGCATGGAATCATCAGATCTCAGTCCAACCCGACACGCTCCCAGCTCCAGGCCCAGACCCTACGAGACGGCAATATGTGTCCTCCCTCTCTTCAATGGGTTGGGTTAGCGCTTCTAACCCTGCCCATTGAAGTGAGGGAGGACACTGACAGCTTCTGCTGATCAGTGTCTCCCGACTCCATCCCCCCAGGTCATCTTTTTGGCCCAGCTCACCTGTGTCCCCCACACTGTGCCCCCTGAAATTCCCCCCCTGCAGCTTACATGTATCTCGGGAAGTCCCGGGAGAAGCAGTACCGGGCAGCAGCCATCACGGGGGTTGGACTACTGCCGCCGCTCTGCCTATGAAGGATGAGAGGAGACGGGGGTAGCACCTAAACCCCCCCCCTGAACCCAACACCGGTGGCCCGCGGCAGCACCCCCCCAAACTCATCCCTGGCAGCCGCACTCATCACTCGCGGCAGCACCAAAGTTCCCCCCGCGATTCAACTCCAGTGGCCCACGGCAGGAGCCTCCGCTCTCCCCCCAACCCAACACCGGCGGCCGCACTCATCGCTTGCGGCAGTGATATAGGTCTTATAAAAACAGACACCAAAGTGACACCCCTGATGTGATGCAGCTGCCCCTTGGCACCCCTTTTGTGATGAAGCTGTCCCCTCTACCCCAGAACAGAGCCTCTCAGTCCCGAACTCATCACCAGCAGCCCGACTGCCCATACCTTCACCTCCCTCCCCACCTAAACTTCGCACCCTCACCTCTGCTATGTCACACCCTCACCTCTGCTATGTCGCACCCTCACCTTTGCTATGTCGCACTTTCACCTCTGCTATGTCGCACCCTCACCTCTGCTATGTCGCACCCTCACCTCTGCTATGTCGCACGCTCAGCTCTGCTATGTCGTACGCTCAGCTCTGCTACGTTGCACGCTCAGCTCTGCTATGTCCCACGCTCAGCACTGCTATGTCAAATGCTCAGCTCTGCTATGTCACACACTCAGCACTGCTATGTCGCTCGCACAGCTCTGCTATGTCACACACTCAGCTCTGCTATGTCACACACTCAGCTCTGCTATGTCACACACTCAGCTTTGCTATGCAGCACGCTCAGCTTTGCTATGTTGCACGCTCAGCTCTGCTATGTCGCACACTCAGCACTGCTATGTCGCTCGCACAGCTCTGCTATTTCGCCCGCACAGCTCTACTATGTCGCACACTCAGCACTGCTATGTCGCACACTCAGCACTGCTATGTCACTCTCAGAGCTCTTCTATGTCGCACTCTCAGCTCTGCTATGTGGCACACTCAGCTCTGCTATGTCGCACACTCAGCTCTGCTGTGTCGCATGCTCAGCTCTGCTATGTCGCACGCTCAGCACTGCTATGCCGCTTGCACAGCTCTGCTATGTCGCACACTCAGCACTGCTATGTCGCTTGCACAGCTCTGCTATGTTGCTCGCACAGCTCTGCTATGTCGCTCGCACAGCTCTGCTATGTCGCTCGCACAGTTCTGCTATGTCGCACACTCAGCTCTGCTATGTCATTCAGACAGCTCTGGTATGTCGCTCGGACAGCTCTGCTATGTCACTATCACAACTATGCTATGCAACTCAGTCAACTCTGCTATATCTTGTGCATATCAGCTCTGCTACATCATGGACCAATCATACATAATCATTGCATGATGGGAGATGTAGTTTTCCAGCCAGCGCCATGTTGGATATAGTTCGGCTTTTTAAAAAATGTGTAACAATGGAATGGAAACAGCTAGAAAGACGGGAGATGGCTCAAAATTCTCAGGGAGACTTGGTGAGTAACTCCAACTAGGTTTGGGAGCATTTTATTTTTTTAGCTCTTGGGGGGAATACCCCTTTAAGAGCGACCTGGGTCCCATTAAGAGCGAAGGGACCCAGGTCGCTCTTTAAGCGACCCAGGTAGCTCCTAAAGGGACCCATGTCGCTCTTAAAGGGATGGGAGCCAAGTTGTTCTTAAAGGGTTGGGACCCAAGTCGCTCTTAAAAGGACGGCACCCAGGATTAAAGTTTCTCTTAAAAGGAAGTCACTGGTAAAGGGTCACTCTTTTCAAGCACTATGTATTTTCCTGGAAATGCAAATCTAGTTATTATTATTATTATTATTATTATTATTAGAGATGAGCGAAGCAGCAGGAAAAAAATTTTTACAAGCTTCGTTAATTTCAGGTCAAATTTGTTAATATTGGCAAATCGAATCTTAACCAATTTCATTAAAACAGTCAAAATTTTAGTAGCTACAGCACTAAAACTATTACAGAAGGACACATTTGGTAAAGCATGTTGTTGTAAAAGTGTCAAAAATCGGAAAATCACAATTAAAAAAGTCAATCAACCAGTCAATCATTCACTTTCCGCCATTCCTCTCCTCTTTCCCTAAGTCACTCTGTTATGCTGGGTTTGCACGGAACGATAATTCGCCCAATCGAACGATTAACGACTTCGAAGTAACAATTTTTTTTTTAATAACGATCGTTATCGTTATTATCGTACAGAAAATTCGATTTGCGATCGTTTTACGATCGCTTAAGCCTATCTCGCACAAAAGTAAAATCAGTGAACGACTGTTTACACGGAACGATCGGCGATTTTTTTGCGAACGACGATTTAAGAACCTGTTAAAAGATCAAAACGAATGATTTCTCGCTTTTCATTCAATCGTTCGCTACGTTTACACGTACGATTATCGTTCGAATTCAATCATTATCGCAAAAATTCGCCTAATAATTGCTCCGTGTAAACCCAGCATTAGTCTCTCCCTGCTCTGCTCTAACTGACTGCTGCCATCCTGGTCTCTCCTCCACACACAGCTGACTGGCCACCACTGTTAACGAACCGAGTTATGTAAAGGATGAGGTGACATCACAGAGGGGCCTGCAGCTGATTGGACAGACAGATTATAGTTCACCCCTTTCTCTTGCCCAGTGATGCTCCAGACAACATGAGCAGCCACCATTTTGTTTGTTATTTTTGCGAAATCCCTTAACAAATCGGCGGAAATTCGTTTCACAGAAAAAGTGGATTGACAATGCGATTCGCAGCAGATCTTGATTCGCCAGATTCGCTTCACTCATCTCTAATCATTATTATTATTATTATTATTATTATTATTATTATTATATACTCACTCTCCTTTTATAGTTGTAAATGTTTGAAGCACTCAGTCTCCGATTGTTATTTGGAAAAATATTTGCTTTGTGCAAAGCCTCAGCTATAATATAGACAGCAGTATACACCTGGTAAGGAGTCATGTCTCCATAAAATGTATACCTTTGTTTCATCTCCTCAGAACAATCACGATATACATTTTTTTGAAAAAATGGCAAAAGATTATCTTTTAAAATATTTCCTGAATAACAACGGAATAAAGTCATCCATATATCTTCCAGCAACCCATCCGAAGGCCGATCAGGTAAGTGAAGAACATTAAAAAATTCTTTTCCAGGAATATTGTGACTGAAAGTGGAAAACACTAAACTACAATTAGCAGGAACTCCATTTCCACTGTCAAATAAAAGTTCTATCGCAAGTGACCATGAACTTAGAAGTATAAGAGTCTTAGTATTTAGAACAGGAGTAACACTGTACAAAAAAGTAATGTAAGACAGACTATAGGAGCCACATATAATATAAACATCAGTAGTTGAGGTCAGTAATTTTAAAATGTTACGCTCATAAACGTACACAAATGCAAGAAAGCTAAATTCTACACAGATCTGATGAAATTTGAAGAATTTCTCTAGTTCTAGTAGCTCTCGCTGTCCACACTCATCACCTGATGTTATGATCCCAACCCAATTCCAATTTAATCTTTTCAATAATTTCACTAATGCTGATAATTGTATATTGTCACTGGGGACTGTGCGGAAGAAGTTTGGATAAAGACTCTTGTCACTTAGAAAAGGATCTCTTGCCCCGTAACTGATCTAGGATAGAAATATATACACATATGAATAAAGAATTGGCAGCTCACAGTAATAAATTTCATACATGTACAGAGTATTAAGTAAATTGATGGGAAAAAAAAGAGTAGACAAAGTGTATATATATATATATATATATATATATATATATATATATATATATATATATATAGGACAGATGTAGCCCTGATTCTGACATCTGCCTCGTTTTCCCTGCCTACTTGCCTCAACAGCCCTAAGGACAGTGGACAACTGGTGTACAGTCCCTAATCCAATATAAGTGTGAACACGGAACAAAGACAAGACAGACACAACACAATAAATCAGGGTCAAGGGTCTGAGTTAGTAACAAGAGGGCAGCACAATACAAAATGTGATCTAACAGAGAGGTCCAAAGTCCAAAAGCCAGAAGTCAGAATACCAAGCACACAATGCATTGAATGCTACGTGAAGACACACTATTAAACAAGGTTCTATCACAGGCAAGGATGGAGGGGACTGGGCAGATTATATAGGAGGTGAAGTCCTAGCCCCAGAAATGATTGGGGCTGGGACTCCAACCTCCTGTGTAGAATCGAGCTTACTGGCAGCTGCAGCTGTCGGTCATAATCCCACTTAGGACAGCTGAGACACCCGGCTGGGGAGAGCGCATCCCAGGCTGCGGCATTTATAGCTTAGGAACGCCATCTGCACTCCCCTAGTGACCTGCCCAGCCCGTCGACAGGGACGCCATCAGCGCGCGTCTAGCAACCGGCCAGGCCTGTTATTAGGGGCGCCATTGACGTTACCAGAGGGCCGATCGTGCGCTTCAATAGTGCAGGGAGCAGCGCGTGGCCGAGCTCTGACATTTTGATTTTGGAACCTGTTGAGGGAATTTCGAACATGATAAGATTTTTTTATTGAGTTTGTCTCTCAACAAGGTTGTCTGGGCAGTAGATTATGGCTGATGCCTTCTGCACACTATCATTATAGTGCTTGAAAAGCACTATATTGTAATCCGTATTCTTCTTCTTCGTCTTCCGTTTCTTCTTCTTCCAACCATTTTTCTGCGCGTAATACAGCCCGAACCACTTTGCGCACAGACTCCGTTCAAGCCCTCGGCGGTGTGTGGTGTGCTATCTATTTTTCGTTTCGATCGGATTTGTCGTTTTTAAGAAATTTACATTTAAAGACCCCTAATTTCCAATAGAAAATAATGGCCCATTGCAAATAATGGCCACACTCTAACCGCTGACAGCCAATCACAGCACATATGCAAATAGCTGAAATACAGCAGCCAATAGGAACTCTAAGGTCTCGTCATGCATTGTATCACACCATCCACAGTCACATGTCCACTATTGGCCAATAGAAGATGTAATATATGGAAGGTCCTTAACCATTTTGTCTCCCTGACATGAGTAAGATTGTCATGGTAACCGAGCAATGATCTTTACCATTATAAGTAGCAGAGGTCAGTCAGTAAAAAAGCAGAGTTGAGGCAGCCGTGTAGCAGGGACGGGATCCAAGCTGCTCTTAAAGGGACGGTACCCAAGCCGCTCTTAAAGGAACGGTACTCAAGTCGCTCTTAAAGGGACCCAAGCCACTCTAAATGGGCCCCTTTATCCAGCAGTGGGAAGATCAGTTCCCCAACGATCTCCCCACTAACTCTGAGGATTGGGGGTGGGGCGCATCTGGGGGCTGGATTCGGGTGTCCCTTCCTTCATACACTCTAAGGGTACGTGCACACTGCGGAATGGCGAAGGATAACCCTTTGTGCATTCCGCAGCTGGCACCCACCAGCGGACTGATGCAGGCGCACGTCTCCACACGTGTCATAGACTCCATTCTATGCACTCCATTCTAACATGGAGTCTATGACACGGGTGGAGATGCGCGCCTGCATCAGTCCGCCGGTGGGTGCCAGCTGCGGAATGCACAAAGGGTTATCCTTCGCCATTCCGCAGTGTGCACGTACCCAAAATCTGTAAGTGTACCCTGAGGTACGCTCACAGAGTTTGTAGAATTTCACGCCATACCGTGATCTCTTATTGGGACGGTACTGGCCGAAAAGACGTGTCTGGGGGGCAGCGTACGCTACGCTACCCCCAGACACGTCACTGGATGATGAGGATGAATGGAGGAACGAAGGATCCCCCCATTCATCCTCACTGGCTGTTTCAGTGTCGGAGGCAATAATAACGTATGCGTCCGATACCGAAAACACGCCGGGGGCCACTTTTATATAGGGATTGGTATATGGGGTATGTAGTGGTGTAGTGCAAACTTTATTCAATGTAGTGTAGTGTGGTGTAATGTAGTGTTTTTTTACGTGTTTTTTTACAGTAAGTATAAAAAAAAAAACTACGCCAAAAATGGTGTTGCTGATAAATGCCGCACTTATGTGCGGCACTTATCAGCAGACCGTGGCAGTAGGATATAGAAAAAAAACACCCTATGCCAAAAAGGAGGAGTTGCTGATTAGCAGCGTACTTTCGTGCGATGCTGATCAACACTCAGCGGCGATAGGGTGCTGAAAATAGAAAAAAAAAAAAAGAAGAAAAAAAAAAAGAAACTTTTACTACATTCTGAACATCCCTATAGTGGCTGATACGTGTATTACACTTATCAGCCCCTAGGGGGCAGCAGAGCGGAAGATCAGAAAAAAGAAGAGGCTGGAGCCGGAAAAATACGAAAAAAGACGATGGGGACCGCCGGAAAGAGCCGAAGACGCCACGGAATGACGGAAGACACCGCAAACCCGGAAGACGCCGATCAGGACCCCGGGACAGGTGAGTAATGTACAAATACCTGCTCTGGACCCCTCAGCTAGGTAGCTGAGGGGTCCGGAGCAGGTGTTTATTACTTGTGGGGACTGTGATAGCCATGAACGTTAACGGCGATCGGGACGGTGGTATAGTGACCACCATTACTTTTTACAGTAATGGCGGTCGGTGCCGTCCTTGGACAGCACCGACCGCCTTTTTTTTCTGGGTCATCGGGCCACCGATGGCCCGGAAAGGTTCCGATCGCCGCTATGGCCTGATCAGCCAATAGCGGCTATCTTCGGCATGGGGGGGGGGTTAAAAACCCTCCATGCTGACAGGGAGAGATGGCCTGCTATGTATTATAGCAGGCTATCTTACCCGATCGGGACCCGGCCGGCCGCGGCGCCCTCTTGAAGGACCCGCGTACCGGTACATTATGGGTCCTTAAGTGACAGTGATCCATGACGTACTGGTAAGACATGGGTCCTTAAGAGGTTAAGAGCAAAATATGTCCCTTTAAGAGCGACCTGGGTCCCTTTAGGAGCGAAATGGGTCCCTTTAAGGGTGACCTGGGTCCCTTTAAGAGCTAAATGGGTTCCTTTAAGAGCGAAATATGTCCTTTTAAGAGCGACCTGGGTCCCTTTAAGAGCGAAATATGTCCTTTTAAGAGCGAACTAGGTCCCTTTAAGAGCGACCTGGGTCCCTTTAAGAGCGACCTTGGTCCCTTTAAGAGCGAAATATGTCCCTTTAAGAGCAAAATGGGTCCCTTTAAGAGCGACCGGGGTCCCTTGAAGAGCGAAATATGTCCCTTTAATAGCAATATCGGTCCCTTTAAGAGCAACCTTGGTCCCTTTAAGAGTGAAATATGTCCCTTTAAGGGCAAAAGGGGTCCCTTAAAGATCAATCTGGGTCCCTTTAAGAGCGAAATGGGTCCCTTTAAGAGCGACCTGGGTCCCTTTAAGAGCTAAATATGTCCTTTTAAGAGCGACCTGGGTCCCTTTAAGGACAAAATGGGTCCCTTTAAAAACAACCTGGGTCCCTTTAAATGCGAAAAATGTCGACCTGGGTCCCTTTAAGACCTGGGTCCCTTTAAGAGCGACCTGGGTCCCTTTAAGAAAGAAATATGTCCCTTTAAGAGCAAAATCAGTCCCTTTAAGAGCAATCTTGGTCCCTTTAAGAGCAAAATATGTCCCTTTAAGAGCAACCTGGGTCCCTTCAAGAGCAATTGTGGTCCCTTTAAGAGCGACCTGGGTCCCTTTAAGAACAAAATGGGCCCCTTTAACCCCTTAATGACCGGGCCTGAAATGGCCTTAAGGACCGGAGCAAATTTTATGAATTTGACCAGTGTCACTTTATTCATTAATAACTTCGGGATGCTTTTACCTATCCGGCTGATTCTGAGATTGTTTTCTCGTGACATATTGTACTTCGCATTTATTGTAAATTGGAGTCGATACTTATAACGAATCTTTATGAAAAAACCCAAAATACCGTGAAAAATTGTGAAAAAATGCATTTTTCCAACTTTAAAACTTTTCTGCTTATACAGAAAATGGTTATACCACATGAATTATATATTAAATAGCATTAGCAACATGTCTACTTTATGTTGGCGGCATTTATTAAACTATATTTCATTTTTTTTAGACAATAGAAAGCTTAAAACATTAGCAGCAAATTTCCAAATTTTCAGTAAAATTTCAAAATCAGATATTTTTAGGGACCTGTTCAGGTTTAAAGTTTATTTGAGGGGACTGTGTGTTAGAAAGCCCCACGAAGCATGCCATTTCAGAAACTGCACCCCCCCGCATTCTGCAAAAGCACATCCAGAAAGTGTTTTAACCCTTTAGGGGAGTCACAGAAATAAAAGCTAATTGTGTAAGAAATTTGAAAATTTTAATTTTCTGTGCAGAGATTTTATTGTAATCCAATATTTTTCATAATTATAAACTTATTACCAGAGAAATGCACCCCAATATTGATTGCCCCGTTTCTGCAGTTTGTAGAAATACCCCATATGTGGCCCTATTGCGCTATTTGACGCAACCACAAGCCTCAGATATAAAGGAGCGCCTAGTGAATTTCAATGGCTCCGTTATATTTGGTCATTTCTGACTGTACCACTTCAGGTTGGCAGAGGCTCTGGGGTGCCAAAACCTAAAAAACACCCCTAAAGGGACACCATTTAGAAAACTACACCCCTCAAGGAATGTAACAAGGGGTGCAGTGAGCATCTGGACCCCACAGGTGCTTCACAGATTTTCCGAACAATATGGCGTGAAAAAAAACTAAAGTATTTTTTACACTAAAACGTTGTTCTAGCCTTCAATTTTTCATTTTCACAAAGGGATAAAAGGAAAAAAAACACAAAACATGTAGCGCAGTTTCTCCCGAGTACAGAAATACCCCACATGTGGACATAAAGTGCCAAGGGGGCGCAGGACGAGCCTCCAAAGGGAAGGAACGCCAATTGGCTTTTGGAAGCTGGATTTCACTGGAATGGATTTCAAGGGCCATGTCGCATTTACAGAGACCTTGTGCTGCCAAAACACTGGAAACCCCCCCACAAGTGACCCCATTCTGGAAACTACACCCCTCAAGGAAGGTAACAAGGGGGGCAGTGAGCATATGGACCCCACTGGTGACGGGCACTTTTTTCATTTTTTCACTTTCACGACACAAATGTGCCCGTCATCAAGGGGTCCATATCCTCACTGCACCCCTTGTTAGATTCCTTGAGGGGTGCAGTTTCCAGAATGGGGTCACTTGTGGGGGGTTTTCAGTGTTTTGGCAGCACGAGGGCTCTGTAAATGCGACATGGCGTTCATCATCCATTCTAGCCAAATCCAACCTCTAAAATCCAAATGGCGCTCCTTCCCTTCGGAGGCTTGCCCTGCACCCACATGGCGCTTTGTGTCCACATGTGGGGTATTTACGGACTCAGGGGAAATTGCTCTACACATTTTATGTTTTATTTTTCTTTTAACCCCTTGTGAAAATTATAAATTCAGGGCTAGACCAACATAGTGTAAAAAATGTAATATTTCATTTTCTCGCCACATTGTTCCACATTTGTGCCCGTCACCAGTGCGGTCCATATGCTCACTACACCCTTTGTTACATTCCTTGAGGGGTGTAGTTTCCATAATGGGGTCACTTGTTGGGGGTTTCAACTGTCTTGGCAACACAGGGGCCTTTTAAATGCAACATGGCCCCTCGAAATCCATTCCAGCCACATCCAGCCTCAAAAAACCAAATGGCGCACCTTCCCTTTGGAGGCTTACCCTGCACCCGCATGGCGCTTTATGTCCACATGTGGGGTATTTCCGTACTCAGGGGAAATTGCGCTACACATTTAGCGTTTTTTTTTTTTCTTTTCGCCCCTTGTGAAAATGAAAAAATCAAGACAAGATAAATGACATAGAGTAAAAATTTTAAAAAAATTACACTAAATATTGGTCTAGCCTTGATTTTTTTCCATTTCCACAAGGGGTTAAAAAAGAAAATAAAAGCAAAACGTGTAGGGTAAATACCCCTACACGAAAATACCCCACATGTGGGCATAATGTGCCATATGGGCACAGGGCAAGCCACCAAAGGGACAGAGCGCCATTTAGAGGCTGGAATGGAGGATGGAGGCCATGTCGCAATTACAAAGCTCCTGTGCTGCCAGGACAGTAGAAACCCCCCATAAGTGACCCCATTCTGGAAACTACACCCCATAAGGAATCTAACAAGGGTGCAGTGAGCATATGGACCCCACTGGTGATGGGAACATGTGTAAAAAATGTGCCGTGAAAATAAAAAATATATATTTTTTTTCATTTTCACATCCCAAATGTGGCCGTCACCAGGGGGCCATATCTCCGCTGCCCCCCTTGTTAGATTTCTTATGGGGTGTAGTTTCCAGAATGGGGTCACTTGTGGGGGGTTTCTACTGTCCTGGCCGCACAGAGGCTTTGTAATTGCATCATTGCATCCTCTAATGGGAATGGCGGCCATACCTACTTAGCTGGGAAAAAGGGACAATTCTAATTTATTTGGGGGTATTAGGCCAATTATTAGTTTATAAGGTTGAAAATGACAGGTGTCCATCAAACTCAACCTGTGTTGATCCAGAGGAAGGCAAAAAAAACCCTCGTAAGGCAGACAACAGTAGCCTCATCACAGGGGAAAAATTCCTTCCCGACTCCATAATGGCGATCAGAATAATCCCCGGATCAACGTGACCCCTGAAACAGGAATAAGGGACAGAATTTAGATAATGTAGAACCCCAGTGACGTGTGGTGCGCCTTGGAGCGATCCAGTATGCAGAGGCCGGGGTGATCAGGACAGGTGTCACACTGGAAAATGGCGTCCTTCCTGATCCCCCTGTTACGCCACACTCTGCAATTCTTCTGGGGTCTCCCGTTCTCCTGTGCGGGGGACGTCACCTGGAAAATGTTGTCCTGGTGCGATACGGGGTTCTTTATATCCAGAAGCGCTGGGTCCGCTCCATGGCTGCTAAATATTAGGGCGCTATTACTGCTTCTGATATTTTCGGATCGTGCCGCAAGCTACAGTAGCTCGGGCAGCGAGGGATCGGAAGAGGGGGTGCTGGTATAAAAGTTATCCCCGTACAGGTGGTGACCTTTATCCAGCAGTGGGAAGATCAGTTCCCGGACGATCTTCCCACTTGTTCCGAGGATGGGGGGGGGGAGGGGGCATCTGGGGGCTGCATTCGGGTGTCCCTTCCTACATACACTCTAAAGGTACGTGCACACTGCGGAATCGCGACAGATAACCCTTTGTGTATTCCGCAGCTGGCAGCCGCCGGCGGACTGATGCGGGCGCATGTCTCCGTCTGTGTCATAGACTCCATTCTATGCACGGGCGGATTCCGCTCTCCGTCCAACGTGTTCATTCTTTGGACGGACGATGGAATCCGCCTGTGCATAACATGGAGTCTATGACATGGGTGGAGACACGTGCCCGCATTAGTCCGCCGGTGGGTGCCAGCTGCGGAATGCACAAAAAGTTATCCTTCGCCATTGCGCAGTGTGCACCTACCCTAAATCTGTAAGAGCACCCTGAGGTACGCTTACAGAGTTTGTAGAATTTTACTCCATACCGTCATCTCTTATTGGGACGGTACTGGCGGAAAAGACGTGTCTGGGGGGCAGCATACACTACGCTACCCCACAGACATGTCATTGGAGGATGAGGATGAATGGAGGAGCGAAGGATCCCCCCATTCATCCTCACTGGCTGTTTCAGTGTCGGAGGCAATAATAACGTATGCGTCCGATACCGAAATTACGCCGGGGGCCACTTTTATATAGGGATTGGTATATGGGGTATGTAGTGTTGTAGTGTAAAACTTTATTCAATGTAGTGTATTGTGGTGTAATGTAGTGTTTTTTTACGTGTTTTTTTACAGTAAGTATAAAAAAAAAACTACGCCAAAAATGGTGTTGCTGATAAATGCCGCACTTATGTGCGGCACTTATCAGCAGACCGTGGCAGTAGGATATAGAAAAAAACCACCCTACGCCAAAAAGGAGGAGTTGCTGATTAGCAGCGCACTTTCCAAAAAAATTTGGAAAAAAATTCTAAACATCCCTATAGTGGCTGATACGTGTATTACACTTATCAGCCGCTAGAGGGCAGCAGAGCGCAAAATACGGAAAAAGCCGAGGCTGGAGCCGAAAATAGCCTAAAGAAGCTGATGGGGACCGCCGGAAAGAGACGAAGACGCACCGGAAAGACGGAGGACGCCGCAAACCCGGAAGACGCCGCGAACCCGGAAGACGCCGATCAGGACCCCGGGACAGGTGAGTAATGTACAAATACCTGCTCTGGACCCCTCAGCTACCTAGCTGAGGGGTCCGGAGCAGGTATTTATTACTTGTGGGGACTGTGATCGGTATCGGCCGGCCGTTCACGGTGTTCGGGACGGTGGTACCGTGACCACCATTACTTTTTACCGTAATGGCGGTCGTGCCGTCCTCGGACAGCACCGACCGCCATTTTTTTCCGGGTCATCGGGCCACCGATGGCCCGGAAAGGTTCCGATCGCCACTATGGGCTGATCAGCCAATAGCGGCGATCGTCGGCATGGGGGGGGGGGGTTAACAACCCTCCATGCCGACAGGGAGAGATGGCCTGCTATGTATTATAGCAGGCTATCTCCCCCGATCGGGACCCGGCCGGCCGCTGCGCCCTCTTAAAGGACCCGCGTACTGGTACGTCATGGATCATTAAGTGACAGTGATCCATGACGTACCGGTACTACATGGGTCCTTAAGAGGTTAAGAGCGACCTGGGTCCCTATAAGAGCGAAATATGTCCCTTTAAGAGCAAAATCGGTCCCTTTAAGAGCGACCTTGGTCCCTTTAAGAGCGAAATATGTCCTTTTAAGAGCAAAATGGGTCCCTTTAAGAGCAACCTGGGTCCCTTTAAGAGCGAAATATGTTCCTTTAAGAGCGACCTGGGTCCCTTTAAGAGCGAAAAATGTTCCTTTAAGAGCGAAATATGTCCTTTTAAGAGCGACCTGGGTCCCTTTAAGAGCAAAATGGGTCCCTTTAAGAGCGACCTGGGTCCCTTTAAGAGCGACCTGGGTCCCTTTAAGAGCGAAAAATGTTCCTTTAAGAGCGAAATATGTCCTTTTAAGAGCGACCTGGGTCCCTTTAAGAGCAAAATGGGTCCCTTTAAGAGCGACCTGGGTCCATTTAAGAGGGAAATATGTCCCTTTAAGAGCAAAATCGGTCCCTTTAAGAGCGACCTAGGTCCCTTTAAGAGCGAAATATGTCCCTTTAAGAGCAAAATCGGTCCCTTTAAGAGCGACCTGGGTCCCTTTAAGAGCAAAATATGTTCCTTTAAGAGCAAAATCGGTCCCTTTAAGAGCGACCTGGGTCCCTTTAAGAGCAAAATATGTTCCTTTAAGAGCAAAATCGGTCCCTTTAAGAGCGACCTAAGTCCCTTTAAGAGCGAAATATGTTCCTTTAAGGGCAAAATGGGTCCCTTTAAGAGCAAAATGGGTCCCTTTAAAAGCGACCTGGGTCCCTTTAAGAGCGAAATATGTCCCTTTAAGAGCAAAATGGATCCCTTTAAGAGCGACCTAGGTCCCTTTAAGAGTGAAATATGTCCCTTTAAGAGCAAAATCGGTCCCTTTAAGAGCGACCTAGGTCCCTTTAAGAGCAAAATATGTTCCTTTAAGAGCAAAATCGGTCCCTTTAAGAGCGACCTAAGTCCCTTTAAGAGCGAAATATGTACCTTTAAGGGCAAAATGGATCCCTTTAAGAGCAAAATGGGTCCCTTTAAGAGCGAAATATGTCCCTTTAACCTCTTAAGGACATAGGACGTACCGGTACGTCCTATGTCCTCACTTGCACTTCAAAGCGGGGCCGCGCGGCGGCCCCGCTTTGAAGTGCCGCGATCCCGGGTGCCGCGTGTAGCCTGGGACCGCCGCTATTAGCGGGCACGGTCTGATCGCCGTGCCCGCTAATTAGCTAATCGGAGGCAGCTGTCAAAGTTGACAGCTGCCTCCGATTACCGGAGGCAACCTTTCCCTGGTGTCTAGTGGGGGAGATCGCTCCTCCGGGACCTTGTCCCGGAGGAGCGATCTCCGTTACTGATGCCGGCCGGGGACGCGTCCAAGATGGCGCCGTCCTCGGCTCGGCACTCGTTTGTTTCCGGCTGCAGCAGCCGAAAGCAAACGAGTGCCGATCTCATGGATATCTATGCTGCAGAGATCTCAATGAGAGATCACAGTGTATATACTAGAAGTCCCCCAGGGGGGGCTTCTAGTATATGTGTAAAAAAAAAAAAAAAAGTGTTGTTAATAGTAAAAAGCCCCCTCCCCTAATAAAAGTCTGAATCACCCCCCTTTTCCCAGGTTTTAAATAAAAGTAAACAAATAAATAAATAAATAAACATGTTTGCTATCGCCGCGTGCATAATCGCCCGAACTATTAATTAATCACATTCCTGATCTCGTACGGTAAACGGCGTCAGCGCAAAAAAATCCCAAAGTGCAAAATTGCTCATTTTTGGTCGCATCAAATCCAGAAAAAATTTAATAAAAAGCGATCAAAAAGACGTATATGGGCAATCAAGGTACCGATAGAAAGATCACATCATGGCGCAAAAATGACACCTCGCAAGCCCAAGACCAAAGGATCCCTTTAAGCCTGGGAATGGACCGATTTAAGGAGCAAATTGGTTAACAACGGTTTGAATTTTTTACAGGCCATCAGATACAAATAAGTTCCTTTAATAGTAAAATCGTCCCTTTAAGAGCGACCTAAGTCCCTTTAAGTGCGAAATATGTTCCTTTAAGGGCAAAATGGGTCCCTTTAAGAGCAAAATGGGTCCCTTTAAGAGCGACCTGGGTCACTTTAAGAGCGAAATATGTCCCTTTTAGAGCGACCTGGGTCCCTTTAAGAGCAAAATGGGCCCCTTTAAGAGCGACCTGGGTCCCTTTAAGAGCGAAACATGTCCCTTTAAGAGCAAAATCGGTCCCTTTAAGAACGACCTTGGTCCCTTTAAGAGCGAAATATGTCCTTTTAAGAGCAAAATGGGTCCCTTTAAGAGCGACCTGGGTCCCTTTAAGAGCAAAATGGGTCCCTTTAAGACCGACCTGGGTCCCTTTAAGAGCGAAAAATGTTCCTTTAAGAGCGAAATATGTCCTTTTAAGAGCGACCTGGGTCCCTTTAAGAGCAAAATCGGTCCCTTTAAGAGCGACCTAAGTCCCTTTAACCCCTTAAGGACAGAGCCTGAAATGGCCTTAATGACAGAGACAAATTTTATGAAAATGACCTGTGTCACTTTAGTCATTAATAACTTCGGGATGCTTTTACCTATCCGGCTGATTCTGAGATTGTTTTCTCGTGACATATTGTACTTTACATTTCTGGTAAATTGGAGTCGATACTCATAACAAATCTTTATGAAAAAAAAAACAAATAATGTGAAAAAATGCATTTTTCCAACTTTGAAACTTTTTTGCGTATACAGAAAGTGGTTATACCACATAAATTATATATTAAATAGCATTATCAACATGTCTACTTTATGTTGGCGGCATTTATTAAACTATATTTCATTTTTTTTAGACAATAGGAAGCTTAAAACATTAGCAGCAAATTTCCAAATTTTCAGTAAAATTTCAAAATCAGATATTTTTAGGGACCTGCTCAGGTTTAAAGTGTATTTGAGGGGACTGTGTGTTAGAAAGCCCCACAAAGCACCCCATTTCAGAAACTGTACCCCCCAAACTCTGCAAAAGCATATCCAGAAAGTGTTTTAACCCTTTAGGGGAGTCACAGAAATAAAAGCTAAGTGTGTAAGGAATTTGAAAATTTTAATTTTCTGTGCAGAGATTTTATTGTAATCCAATATTTTTCATAATTATAAACCTATTACCAGAGAAATGCACCCCAATAATTATTGTCCGTTTCTGCAGTTTATAGAAATACCCCATATGTGACCCTATTGCGCTATTTGACGCAACCACAAGCCTCAGATATAAGGGAGTGCCTAGTGATTTTCAACGCCTCCGTTATATTTGGTCATTTTTGACTGTACCACTTCAGGTTGGCAGAGGCTCTGAGGTGCCAAAACCTAAAAAACAACCCTAAAGGAACACCATTTAGAAAACTACACCCCTCAAGGAATGTAACAAGGGGTGCGGTGAGCATCTGGACCCCACAGGTGCTTCACAGATTTTCCGAACAATATGGCGTGAAAAAAGAAAAAATTATTTTTTACACTAAAACGTTGTTCTAGCCTTCAATTTTTCATTTTCATAAAGGGATAAGAGGCAAAAAAAGACACAAAATGTGTAGCACAGTTTCTCCCGAGTACGGAAATACCCCACATGTGGCGATAAAGTGCCAAGGGGGCGCAGGACGAGCCTCCAAAGGGAAGGAGCGCCAATTGGCTTTTGGAAGCTGAATTTCACTGAAAAGGATATTAAGCGCCATGTCGCATTTACAGAGCCCTCGTGCTGCCAAGACACTGGAAACCCCCCCACAAGTGACCCCATTCTGGAAACTACACCCCTCAAGGAATCTAACAAGGGGGGCAGTGAGCATATGGACCCCACTGGTGACGGGCACAAATGTGGAACAATGTGACGTAAAAGTAAAAAAATTCATTTTTTCACTTTCATGGCACAAATGTGCCCGTCCTCGAGGGGTCCATATCCTCACTGCACCCCTTGTTAGATTCCCTGAGGGGTGCAGTTTCCAGAATGTGGTCACTTGTGGGGGGTTTCCAGTGTTTTGGCAGCACGAGGGCTCTGTAAATGCGACATGGCGTTCATCATCCATTCTAGCCAAATCCAACCTCCAAAATCCAAATGGCGCTCCTTCCCTTCGGAGGCTTGCCCTGCGCCCACATGGCGCTTTATTTCCACATGTGGGGTATTTACAGACTCGGGGGAAATTGCTCTACACATTTTGTTTTTTTTTTCCTCTTTTAACCCCTTGTGAAAATGATAAATTCAAGGCTAAACCAACATTATAGTGTAAAAAATGTAATATTTCATTTTCACGCCACATTGTTCCATATTTGTGCCCGTCACCAGTGGGGTCCATATGCTCACTACACCCCTTGTTACATTCCCTGAGGGGTGCAGTTTCCATAATGGCGTCACTTGTGGGGGGTTTCAACTGTCTTGGCAACACAGGGGCCTTTTGAATGCAACATGGCCCCTCAAAATCCATTCCATCCAAATCCAGCCTTCAAAAACCAAATGGCGCTCCGTCCCTTCGGAGGCTTACCCTGCACCCAAATGGCGCTTTATGTCCACATGTGGGGTATTTCCGTACTCAGTGGAAATTGTGCTACACATTAAATGTTTTTTTTTTATCTTTTAACCCCTTGTGAAAATGAAAAAATCATGACAAGATTAATGATTTAGAGTAAAAAGTTTACAAAAATTACACTAAATGTTGGTCTAGCCTTGATTTTTTCCCATTTCCACAAGGGGTTAAAAAAGAAAATGAACACAAAACATGTAGGGTAGTTTCCCCTGAGTACGAAAATACCCCACATGTGGGCATAATGTGCCATATGGGCACAGGGCAAGTCACCAAAGGGACAGAGCGCCATTTAGAGGCTGGAATGGAGGCTGGAGGCCATGTCGCAATTACAAAGCTCATGTGCTGCCAGGACAGTAGAAACCCCCAACAAGTGACTCCATTCTGGGAACTACACCCCATAAGGAATCTAACAAGGGGTGCAGTGAGGATATGGACCCCACTGGTGACGGGCACTTACGTAGAACATGTGCCGAGAAAATAAAAAATACAATTTTTTTTCATTTTCACGTCCCAAATGTGGCCGTC
This sequence comes from Dendropsophus ebraccatus, assembly GCF_027789765.1. Taxonomy (NCBI): domain Eukaryota; kingdom Metazoa; phylum Chordata; class Amphibia; order Anura; family Hylidae; genus Dendropsophus; species Dendropsophus ebraccatus. The sequence goes on along the minus strand of NC_091460.1, from coordinate 22,980,964 downwards.
ACCAGGGGGCCATATCCCCGCTGCCCCCCTTGTTAGATTCCTTATGGGGTGTAGTTTCCAGAATGGGGTCACTTGTGGGGGGTTTCTACTGTCCTGGCCGCACAGAGGCTTTGTAATTGCATCATGGCATCCTCTAATGGGAATGGCGGCCATACCTACTTAGCTGAGGAAAAGGGACAATTCTAATTTATTTGGGGGTATTAGGCCAATTATTGGTTTATAAGGTTGGAAATGACAGGTGTCCATCAAATTCAACCTGTGTTGATCCAGAGGAAGGCAAAAACCCCTCGTGAGGCAGACGACAGTAGCCTCATCACAGGGGAAAAATTCCTTCCTGACTCCATAATGGCGATCAGAATAATCCCTGGATCAACGTGACCCCTAAAATAGGAATAAGGGACAGAATTTAGATAATGTGGAACCCCAGTGACGTGTGGTGCGCCTTGAAGCGATCCAGTATGCAGAGGCCGGGGGGATCAGGACAGGCGTCACACTGGAAAATGGTGTCCTTGCTGATCCCCCTGTTACACCACACTCTGCACTTCTTCTGGGGTCTCCTGTTTTCCAGTGTGGGGGACGTCACCTGGAAAATGTTGTCCTGGTGCGATACGGGGTCCTTCATATCCAGAAGCGCTGGGTCCGCTCCATGGCTGCTAAACATTAGGGCTTTATTACGGCTTCTGATATGTTCGGATCGTGCCGCAAGCTACAGGGCAGCGAGGGACCAGAGGAGGGGGTGCTGGTATAAAAGTTATCCCCGTACAGGTGGTAACCTTTATCCAGCAGTGGGAAGATCAGTTCCCGAATGATCTTCCCACTTGTTCCGAGGATGGGGGGGGAGGGGGCATCTGGGGCTGGATTCGGGTGTCCCTTCCTATATACACTCTAAGGGTACCTGCACACTGCGGAATCGCGACAGATAACCCTTCGTGCATTCCGCAATTGGCACCCGCCTGCGGACCGATGCAGGTGCATGTCTCCACACGTGTCATAGACTCCATTCTATGCACGGGCGGATTCCGCTCTCCGTCCAACGTGTTCATTCTTTGGACGGACGATGGAATCCGCCTGTGCATAACATGGAGTCTATGACACGGGTAGAGACATGCGCCCGCATCAGTCCGCCGGCGGGTGCCAGCTGCGGAATGCACAAAGGGTTATCCTTTGCCATTCCGCAGTGTGCACGTACCCGAAATCTGTAAGTGTACCCTGAGGTACTCTCACAGAGTTTGTAGAATTTCACACCATACCGTGATCTCTTATTGGGACGGTACTGGCAGAAAAGACGTGTCTGGGGGGCAGCGTATGCTACGCTACCCCCAGACACGTCACCGGATGATGAGGATGATGAGGATGAATGGAGGAAAGAAGGATCCCCCCATTCATCCACACTGGCTGTTTCGGTGTCGGAGGCAATAACGTATTCCTCTGACGCCGATATACGTATATACGTATTCCTCTGACTAGTATATGGGGTATGTAGTGGTGTAGTGTCAAACTTTATTCAATGTAGTGTGGTGTAATGTAGTGTTTTTTTTACGTGTTTTTTTACAGTAAGTATAAAAAAAAAAACCTACGCCAACAAAGGAGTTGCTGATAAATGCCGCACTTATGTGCGGCACTTATAAGCAGACCGTGGCAGTAGAATATAGAAAAAAAACACCCTACGCCAAAAAGGAGGAGTGGCTCATTAGCAGCGCACTTTCGTGCGATGCTGATCAACACTCAGCGGCGATAGGGTGCGGAAAATAGAAAAAAAAAAATTTGAAAAAAAAAAAAAACTTTTTATACATTCTGAACATCCCTGTAGCTGCTGATAAGTGTATTACACATATCAGCTGCTAGAGGGCAGCAGAGCGCAAAATACGGAAAAAGCCGACGCCGGAGCCGAAAATAGCGGAGAGTAGCCGAACGTGACGTCACGGAGGAAGCCGAAGACCCGAACGAAGACGAGGACACCGCGAACCTGGAAGACGCCGATCAGGAGCCCGGGACAGGTGAGTAATGTACAAATACCTGCTCTGGACCCCTCGGCTACCTAGCTGAGGGGTCCAGGGCAGGTATTTACTATTTTGTGGGACTCTGATCGCCGTGCCACCGGCCCGTGGCACCGGCCCGTGGGCTGGTGGCACGGTGACCACCATTACTTTTTACAGTAATGGCGGTCGATGCCATCCTCGGACAGCACCGACCGCCATTTTTTTTCCGGGTTATCGGGTCACCGATGACCCGGAAAGGTTCCGATCGCCGCTATTGGCTGATCTGAATTGATCAGCCTATAGCGGCGATCGTAAGCACGGGGGGTGTTAACCACCCCCCGTGCCGTGAAGCTAAGATGGCCTGCTATGATTTATAGCAGGCCATCTTCCCCGATCGCTGTGTGTTCACACACAGCGGTCGGGGAAACATCGGGCGTACCTATATGCCCGTTTGCGTTAAAGCCCACCCTGCGGGGGCGTATGGGGACGCCCGATGTCGTTAAGGGGTTAAGATCGAAATATGTTCCTTTAAGGGCAAAATGGGTCCCTTTAAGAAGCAAAATGGGTCCCTTTAAGAGCGACCTGGGTCACTTTAAGAGCGAAATATGTCCCTTTTAGAGCGACCTGGGTCCCTTTAAGAGCAAAATGGGCCCCTTTAAGAGCGACCTGGGTCCCTTTAAGAGCGAAATATGTCCCTTTAAGAGCAAAATCGGTCCCTTTAAGAACGACCTTGGTCCCTTTAAGAGCGAAATATGTCCTTTTAAGAGCAAAATGGGTCCCTTTAAGAGCAATCTGGGTCCCTTTAAGAGCGAAATATGTCCCTTTAAGAGCGACCTGGGTCCCTTTAAGAGCAAAATGGGTCCCTTTAAGACCGACCTGGGTCCCTATAAGAGCGAAAAATGTTCCTTTAAGAGCGAAATATGTCCTTTTAAGAGCGACCTGGGTCCCTTTAAGAGAAAAATGGGTCCCTTTAAGAGCGACCTGGGTCCCTTTAAGAGGGAAATATGTCCCTTTAAGAGCTAAATCGGTCCCTTTAAGAGCGACCTGGGTCCCTTTAAGAGCAAAATATGTTCCTTTAAGAGCAAAATCGGTCCCTTTAAGAGCGACCTAAGTCCCTTTAAGAGCGAAATATGTTCCTTCAAGGGCAAAATGGGTCCCTTTAAGAGCAAAATGGGTCCCTTTAAGAGCGACCTGGGTCACTTTAAGAGCGAAATATGTCCCTTTAAGAGCAAAATGGGTCCCTTTAAGAGCTACCTAGGTCCCTTTAAGAGCGGAAAATGTCCCTTTAAGAGCAAAATTTGTCCCTTTAAGAGCGACCTTAGTCCCTTTAAGAGCGAAATATGTCCCTTTAAGGGCAAAATGGGTCCCTTCAAGAGCAACCTGGGTCCCTTTAAGAGCAAAATATGTCCCTTTAAGAGCGAAATATGTCCCTTTTTAGAGCAAAATGGGTCCCTTGAAGAGCAACCTGGGTCCCTTTAAGAGCGAAATATGTCCCTTTAAGAGCGACCTGGGTCCCTTTAAGAGCTAAATATGTCCCTTTAAGAGCTAAATATGTCCCTTTAAGAGCGACCTGGGTCCCTTTAAGAGCGACCTGGGTCCCTTTAAGAGCTAAATATGTCCCTTTAAGGGCAAAATGGGTCCCTTCAAGAGCAACCTGGGTCCCTTTAAGAGCGAAATATGTCCCTTTAAGAGCGACCTGGGTCCCTTTAAGAGCAAAATAGGTCCCTTTAAGAGCGACCTGGGTCCCTTTAAGAGCTAAATATGTCCCTTTAAGAGCAAAATGGGTCCCTTTAAGAGCGACCTGGGTCCCTTTAAGAGCGAAATATGTCCCTTTAAGAGCAACCTGGGTCCCTTTAAGAGCAAAACCGGTCTCTTTAAGAGCGACCTTGGTCCCTTTAAGAGCGAAATATGTCCCTTTAAGGGCAAAATGGGTCCCTTTAAGAGCAAAATGGGTCCCTTTAAGAGCGAAATATGTATATTTATTTTTATAACACCTGAGGTGTGGAGGGATGATGTGGAATGGAAGCTGACGGGGGGACCATAATTTATCATGATAAATGGTGGATGAGGCCCTTCCGGGAGTTTAGTTGAGTGTATGGAGCACTGGTGGTCTACCTGAGTGGGCTTTCCTGTGTTCCAGGAAGGAATGGTTGGTGGGAAGGGCTCTGCTGGGCAGAACAGCTCCAGAGATGGGGCGGTTCGGCCAGAGAAGGTACCCTGAATGGATGGAATTACCAGGTGGATAAAGAACAGTAGTATATCTCTGTATTCTAGTAGTCTCGTTTATTTTTAGTTTAATTATTTATTTATTTATTTTGTTGTCTGTTTTCTTTCCCTTCTGTTTCCCCCCCCCCCCCCCCCCCCCCCCGCTTTCTCTTTCCTCTTCTTTGGGGGGTGAAATGTAGGCAAGGGGAGCGGAGCTCTATTGAGGGACAACCGAGTCTGCTGGCTAAGTTTTGACTTTATAATTTTTCAATTAAGTTAGTTTGTTGTGCTCTCCCGACGGTGTCTGGATTCTGCGGTTAGTATAGTGGTAAGATATAGTGGTGGTGTTAGTAAACTGGGATATATTGTTGGTAAGGGGAAGATTTTAGATAGTTCCTGGTAAAGGGATGGATTGAGCCCCCTGGTGAAATCCCCTTCCGGATCATATTGCTGTTTGGTTATGGTTTATTATGGATGATAATGAACTAGACCGGGTATATTTAGCGGATGGAGATAGTATGGGGTAGGATGTGGATTATTGAGGTTTTAACATGATTTTATACTATGAAAATTAAATAAGGTTTATTAAAAAAAAAAAAAAAGAGCGAAATGTGTCCCTTTAAGAGCAAAATCGGTCTCTTTAAGAGCGACTTTGGTCCCTTTAAGAGCGAAATATGTCCCTTTAAGGGCAAAATGGGTCCCTTTAAGAGCAAAATATGTCCCTTTATAAGCGACCTGGGTCCCTTTAAGAGTGAAATGGGTCCCTTTAAGAGCGACCTGGTTCCCTTTAAGAGTGACCTGGGTCCCTTTAAGAGCGACCTGGTTCCCTTTAAGAGTGACCTGGGTCCCTTTAAGAACGACCCGGGTCCCTTTAAGAGCGACCTGGGTCCCTTTGAGAGCAAAATGGGTCCCTTTAAGAGCAAAATGGGTCTCTTTAAGAGCGACCTGGGTCCCTTTAAGAGCGAAGGGACCTATGTCGCTCTTAAAGGGACGGGAGCCAAGTTGCTCTTAAAGGGATGGAACCCAAGTCGCTCTTAAAGGGACGACACCCAGCATTAAAGTTAAAAGAAAGTCACTGGTAAAGGGGCGCTCTGGAAGTCACTGGTAAAGGGGCGCTCTTTTCAAGCACTATGTATTTCCCTGGAAATGCAAATCTAGTTTACTTCTTTTTTTCACGAAGTCTAAGAATAACACCTTCTGAGACATAAGGTGGTCGATGTATATCTTAAACATCGTATAAAGGTGAAATAACACCTCCACACAATATTGTTTCACTCATTAATGGGATGGGCCACATGTCTGGTTGATCGGTGTTTACAGACATTGATGGGCAGATTGCACAAGGTAGCAAATATTCTCCATACTCAGGTTGACCCATTCCAGGGCTACAGCAGCTTTATTGGTGCATTTTTTGAGGAGTAAGAAGAAATCATGCAGCCCATTTCAGCATATAGAGATATGTGGTGGGGTCCTCAGGTGACTATTTATAGTGCTTGAAAATCCCTATATTGTAATCCGTATTCTTCTTCTTCTTCTTCCGTTTCTTCTTCTTCATCCAGCCATTTTTCTGCGCGTAATACAGCCCGAACCGCTTTGTGCACAGACTTTGTTCAAACTGCGTTTCGAAGCCCTCGGCGGTGTGTGGTGTGCTATCTATCTTGTTTCGATCGGATTTGTCGTTTTTAAGAAATTTACGTTTAAAGACCGCAAATTTCCCATAGAAAACAATGGCCACACTCTAACCGCTGACAGCCAATCACAGCACATATGCAAATAGCTGAAAAAAAGCAGCCAATAGGAACTCTAAGGTCTCGTCATGCAATGTATCACACCATCCACAGTCAAATGTCCACTATTGGCCAATAGAAGATGTAATATATGGAAGGTCCTTAACCATTTTGTCTCCCTGACGTGAATAAGATTGTCATGGTAACCGAGCAATGATCTTTACCATTATAAGTACTCAGATCGCTCTTAAAGGGACCTAGGTCGCCCTTAAAGGAACGCAAGTCGCTATTAAAGGGACCCAAGTCTCTCTTAAAGGGACGGGAGCCATGTCGCTCTTAAAGGGACCCAAGTTGCTCTTAAAGGGACGGGAGCCATGTCACTCTTAAAGGGACCCAAGTCGTTCTTAAAGGTACCCAAGTCGCTCTTAAAAGGGACTCAAGTCACTCCAAAAGGTATGGGACCCATGTCACTCTTAAAGAGACCCATGTCGCTAGAGCGACCTGGGTCCCTTTAAGAGCGGCCCAAGTCCCTTTTAAGAGCGACCTGGTTCCTTTTAAGAGCGAAATATGTCCCTTCAAGAGCGACCAAGGTCCCTTTTAGAGCGAAATTGGTCCCTTTAAGAGCGACCTGGGTCCCTTTAAGAGCGAAATATGTCCCTTTAAGAGCGACCTGGGTCCCTTTTAGAGCGAAATATGTCGCTTTAAGAGCGATCTGGGTCCCTTTAAGAGCGAAATGGGTCCCTTTAAGAGCGACCTGGGTCCCTTAAAGAGCAAAATATGTCCCTTTAAGAGCAAAATCGGTCCCTTTAAGAGCAACCTGGGTCCCTTTAAGAGCAAAATGGGTCCCTTTAAGAGCGACCTGGGTCCCTTTAAGAGCGAAATTGGTCCCTTTAAGCGTGAAATTGGTCCCTTTAAGAGTGAAATTGGTCCATTTAAGAGCAATGTGGGTCCCTTTAAGAGCAAAATAAGTCCCTTTAAGAGCATACTATGTCCCTTTAAGAGCAAAATGGGTCCCTTTAAGAGCGACCTGGGTCCCTTTAAAAGCGAAATTGGTCCCTTTAAGCATGAAATTGGTCCATTCAGGAGCAATCAGAGTCCATTTAAGAGCAAAATGGGTCCCTTTAAGAGCAAAATGGGTCCCTTTAAGAGCAACTTGGGTTCCTTTAAGAGCAAAATATGTCCCTTTAAGACCGAAATATGTCCCTTTAAGAGCAAAATATGTCCCTTTAAGAGCGAAATATGTCCCTTTAAGAGCAAAATGGGTCCCTTTAAGAGCGACCTGGGTCCCTTTAAGAGCGAAATATGTCCCTTTAAGAGAAAAATGGGTCCTTTTAAGAGTCCCCTGCATCCCTTTAAGAGCAAAATTGGTCCCTTTAAGAGTGAAATTGGTTCATTTAAGAGCAATCTGGGTCCCTTTAAGAGCAAAATGGGTCCCTTTAAGAGCGAAATGGGTCCCTTTAAGAGCAAAATGGGTCCCTTTAAGAGCAAAATATGTCCCTTTAAGTGCAAAATGGGTCCCTTTAAGAGCGACCTGGGTCCCTTTAAGAGCAAAATGGGTCCCTTTAAGAGCGACTTGGGTCCCTTTAAGCGTAAAATTGGTCCATTTAAGAGCAATCTGAGTCCCTTTAAGAGCAAAATGGGTCCCTTTAACCCCTTACGGACCAAGCCTGTATGGGCCTTAATGACCAGGCTCATTTTTCAAAATCTGACCTGTCTCACTTTATGCGCTTATAGCTCAGTGATGCTTTAACGTATGCTAGCGACTCTGAGATTGTTTTTTCGTAACATATGGTACTTTATGTTAGTGGCAAAATGTGATCACTGTCTTGTGTGTTTTTTGTGAAAAACATCAAAATATAATGAAAAATTTGAAAATTTTGCGCTTTACGAACTCTGAAATTCTTTGCTTCTAAAAAAAAAAAGGCACATGACAAAAATTAGTTAGTAAGTCACAATATCAAAATGTCCCTTTTATTCTGGCTTCATTTTGTAAACATATTTCACTTTTTTAGGGTGTTATGGGGCTTAGAAATTTATCAGCAAATTATCAAATTTTCATGAAATTTCCAAAACTGATTTTTTTAGGGACCAGTTCTTTTTTTAAGTTGATTTAGGAGGCTTGTATACTGGAAACCCCCATAAGTGACCCCATTTTGGAAACTAGACACCTTATAGAATTAATCTAGGGGTATAATGAGCATTTTAACCCTACAGGGGCTGGAGGAAAGTATTCACACTTAGGCCGGAAAAAAATGGAAAATAGAAATTTTCCAATAATATATTTGTTAAGATTAAAGTATCTCATTTTCATAATAAACATGAGAGAAAAAGCACCCCAAATTTTGTAACGCAGGTTCTCCTGAGTACAATGGTACCCCATATGTGGGCGTTAACCACTGTATGGGCACACAGCAGGCCTCAGAAGGAAGGGAGCGCATATTAGCATTTCCAGTTCAGATTTTGCTGAAGAAGTTTCTGAGCGCCAGGTGCGTTTGCAGAGCCCCTGTAGTGTCAGCAGAATAGAACCCCCCCAAAAGTCACCCCATTTTAGAAAGTACACCCCTCAAAGAATTCATCTTGGGGTGTGGTGACCATTTTGACCCCACAGGTATTAGAGGAAAGTATTCAAAAGAAGACAGTAAAAATGAAAAAAATTGAATTTTTCCAATAATATGTTTGTTTAGTTTAAAAATTTCTCAATTTCACGAGGAACAGGGGAGAAAACTCACCCCAATATATGTAACGCAGGTACTACTGAGTAGAACGATACCCCATATGTGGGCATAAACCCCTGTGTGGGCACACAGCCGGGCTCAGAAGGGAAGGAGCGCCAATTAGCATTTCCAGTTCAGATTTTGCTGAAGAAGTTTCTGAGCGCCAGGTGCGTTTGCAGAGCCCCTGTAGTGTCAGCAGAATAGAACCCCCCCAAAAGTCACCCCATTTTGAAAAGTACACCCCTTAAAGAATTCATCTTGGGGTTTGGTGACCATTTTGACCCCATAGGTATTAGAGGAAAGTATTCAAAAGAAGACAGTAAAAATGAAAAAATTTAATTTTTCCAATAATATGTTTGTTTAGTTTGAAATTTCTCAATTTCACGAGGAACAGGGGAGAAAACTCACCCCAATACATGTAAAGCAGGTACTCCTGAGTAGAACGATACCCCATATATGGGCATAAACCACTGTGTGGGCACACAGCGTGGCTCAGAAGGGAAGGAGCGCCAATTAGCATTTCCAGTTCAGATTTTGCTGAAGAAGTTTCTGAGCGCCAGGTGCGTTTGCAGAGGCCCTGTAGTGTCAGCAGAATAGAACCCCCCCAAAAGTCACCCCATTTTGAAAAGTACACCCCTTAAAGAATTCATCTTGGGGTTTGGTGACCATTTTGACTCCATAGGTATTAGAGGAAAGTATTCAAAAGAAGACAGTAAAAATGAAAAAATTTTATTTTTCCAATAATATGTTTGTTTAGTTTGAAATTTCTCAATTTCACGAGGAACAGGGGAGAAAACTCACCCCAATATATGTAAAGCAGGTTCTCCTGAGTAGAACGATACCCCATATGTGGGCATAAACCACTGTGTGGGCACACAGCGTGGCTCAGAAGGGAAGGAGCGCCAATTAGCATTTCCAGTTCAGATTTTGCTGAAGAAGTTTCTGAGCGCCAGGTGCGTTTGTAAAGCCCCTGTAGTGTCAGCAGAATAGAACCCCCCCAAAAGTCACCCCATTTTGAAAGGTACACCCCTTAAAGAATTCATCTTGGGGTTTGGTGACCATTTTTACCCCACAGGTATTAGAGGAAAGTATTCAAAAGAAGACAGTAAAAATAAAAAAATATAATTTTTCCAACAACATGTTTGTTTAGTTTGAAATTTCTCAATTTCACGAGAAACAAGGGAGAAAACTCACCCCAATATATGTAACGCAGGTACCCCTGAGTAGAACGGTACCCCATATGTGGGCATAAACCACTGTGTGGGCACACAGAGGGCCACAGAAGGAAGGGAGCCCCAAGCATTTTCAGTGCATGATTTTTCTGAAGAAGTTTCTGAGCGCCAGGTGCGTTTGCAGTGCCCCTGTAATGTCTACAGAATAGAACCCCCCCCCCCCCCAAAGTCACCCCATTTTGGAAAGTACACCCCTCAAGGAATTCATCTTGGGGTGTGGTGAGCATTTTGACCCCACAGGTATTGGAGGAAAGTATTCAAAACTAGACCGTAAAAATGAAAAAAAAAAATAATTTTTTCAATAACATGTTTATTTAGTTTGAAATTTCTCAATTTCACTAGGAACAGGGGAGAAAAAGCACCCTAAAATTTGTAATGGAGGTTCTCCTGAGTACAATGGTACCCCATATGTGGGCATAAACCACTGTATGGGCACACAGCAGGGCTTAGAAGAGAAGGAGTGTCATTTTAGTTACAGGCAATATGTGGGTGTTTACTGGTTATCCGGGGTGGTAATAGACAATCTCGGGGTGTTAACTGGCTATCTGAGGTGGCAACAGGCAATCTGGTGGGGTTATGGGCAATCTGAGGTGGTTACGAGCAGTCTGTGCCAATCTGGGGTGGTTACGGTCAATCTGGGGTGGTGTCACGGCCGCGGCGGCGTCCCGTGCTCCGGGCCGCCGCCGCGACCTCCCTCAATCTCATGCAGCTGCCGGGGTCCCTGTGCAGGGACCCGGCGCTGCTACACGTTCGGCCCCGGGGGGCGCCTCACCTCTCCACGCTCCTGTCTCTCGCTGTGCCGGCCGGCGCGCGCGTCCCCGCCTCCTAGGGCGCGCGCGCGCCGGCTGTCTCAGATTTAAAGGGGCAGTGCGCTCCTAATTGGTAGTTGCACCCAATCACTCCCCTATAAATCCCAGCATGCCCTGTCCCCTGTGTTGGAGCCTCTACATGCTTCCCATAGCGTTTGGCCCAGCTCCCTGTTGTTCCTGATACCTGTCCGCTACCTGGTCCCTAGTCCTTGTTCCTGATTCCTGTCCGCTACCCAGTCCTTACTCCTAGTCCCTGGTTCCTGCTTCCCGTCTCACTGCTGTTCCTGTGTTCAGCCTGTCACCTGCGGTACGCCTACACGCCTCTGTCAGTACCTACTCCTGCCACGCCTCGCCTGCCGTCACCAGCAACCAAGCCAGGGGTAGCGACCTGGGGGTCGCCTGCCGCAGCAAGTCCATCCCGCCTTGCGGCGGGCTCTGGTGAAAACCAGCGGCCCCTTAGACTCCGCTCCCTGGTGAGGTTTGTGCCATCGCTGGTGCCGGTCCAGTGGATCCACTGCCCCAGGCGTTACAGTAGGCTCCAACCATGGATCCCGGCGAGGTGCCTGATATCCGTGAGGTAGCCCGAGTGGTCGCCCTACAGGCTCAACAGATCCAGCAACAGTCACAGCTGATCCAACAACTGACTGCAGCCGTACAGCAGCATACCACAGCTCAGCAGTCATCACCCCCGGCAACCTCTTCAAAACTACGACTGGCTCTCCCAAGTAAATATGGAGGTGACCCCAAGTTGTGCAGAGGATTCCTGACCCAGTGCACTATGTATATCGAACTTTTAAGCAGTCAGTTTGCCACCGAGCGCTCTAAAGTGGCTTTCATTATCAGCCTATTGGAAGGTCGAGCTCTGGCCTGGGCCACACCACTATGGGACCGTAATGATCCGGTTGCTGCCAATTTCCGAATCTTCTTGGACGAGTTCCGCTCTGTCTTTGAGGAACCTGCCCGTGCGTCTTCAGCTGAGACTGCTCTTCTCAATCTATCCCAAGGTACTTCCTCCATTGGTGATTACGCCATCCAGTTCCGCACCCTGGCTGCGGAGCTAGACTGGAATGAGGCCGCTCTGATTGCCACCTTTAAAAAGGGCCTGTCCAGCCAAGTGAAGGATGTGCTCGCTGCCCGGGATCTGCCTACCTCCCTGAACGAACTTATCCTACTGGCTACCAGAGTCTACACCAGGTTCGCCGAGAGAGAGGAGGAGGTCCGGCAAGGACGGCGTCTGAGTCTGCCCCGTCGCCATCCCCGGCTGGCACCGGTGTTCCAGAATCCCGTGGCTCCCATGTCCCAGTCGCCTCCAGAGGTTCCTATGCAGGTGGAACGTGCTCGCCTGACGACTGATGAGAGGAACCGTCGACTGGCCCAAAATCTCTGCCTCTATTGCGGTGGCGCGGATCACTATCGGCAGAGATGTCCCCAACGCCCTCAGCGTCCGGGAAACGCTCGCACCTAGGTCCGGTGGGAGAGGCCTCCCTAGGTGTGAATGCCACCTCTCCAAGGTTGACTATGCCCGTCTCCATCCAGACACCCTCAGGGCAAGTTTTCCAGTCTACTGCTCTCATCGACTCTGGCTCTGCTGGCAGTTTCATCTCTGCTTCGTTGGTCCAAAGATGGCGACTACCCGTTATCCAGCTTGCCCAACCCCGGTCTATCTCTTCGGTTACGGGGGAGATTCTTACCGAAGCTGTGTACAGCCAGACGGCACCCCTAGTCCTCCAGGTGGGCGCCTTACATCAGGAGAAGATCTCCTTCTATGTCTTGCGCCATTCCTCTTCCAACCTCCTGCTGGGTCTTCCTTGGCTGCAATTCCATACCCCTAAGCTGGACTGGAGAACTGGGGAGGTTCTCAGCTGGGGTCAGGACTGTCATAACCGGTGTCTGAGATCTCCTCAACCCAAGTGCTCTACAAGGTCACCTGCTTATGTCAAGCCTCTATCCGGGCTACCGGAGGACTACCAAGACTTTGTCGATGTTTTCTCGGCCAAGGAGGCGGACTCACTACCACCTCATCGGGCCTATGATTGCCCTATAGACCTCCTTCCAGGGGCTTCTCCTCCACGTGGTCGAGTATACCCTCTCTCTGTGCCCGAGACTGAAGCCATGTCCTCCTACATCCAGGAGAACTTACAAAAGGGCTTCATCCGTAAATCCACGTCTCCAGCTGGCGCCGGATTTTTCTTTGTTCAGAAGAAGGACGGTTCCCTCCGCCCATGCATAGACTATCGGGGTTTAAATAAGGTGACTGTTAAGAACCGCTATCCTCTTCCGCTTATTCCGGAACTATTCGACCGTCTTCGTGGAGCAAAGATCTTCTCCAAGCTGGATCTCAGGGGAGCGTATAACTTGGTCCGAATTCGTAAAGGAGACGAATGGAAGACCGCTTTCAACACCAGGGATGGGCACTACGAATATCTGGTCATGCCATTCGGCCTATGCAATGCCCCAGCGGTCTTCCAGGAATTCGTGAACGATATCTTCCGAGACCTCCTCTATGTCTGCGTCATTGTCTATTTGGACGACATTTTGGTCTTCTCCCCGGACCAGCAGACTCATGTGGCACAAGTGCGTCAGGTTCTACGAAGACTACGGGCCAATCATCTATACGCCAAGCTTGAGAAGTGTGTTTTCCATCAGCACAGTCTTCCATTTCTTGGCTATATCGTCTCCGATCAGGGCCTACAAATGGATCCAGCCAAGCTCGCTGCTGTCCTTCAATGGCCATGCCCTGTGGGACTTAGAGCTATCCAACGTTTCCTGGGCTTCGCCAACTATTACCGGCAATTCATCCCTCACTTCTCTACCCTGGTCGCACCCATTGTGGCTCTCACTAAAAAGAAGGTGGACCCCAGACGTTGGCCTCCAGAGGCCGAACAAGCCTTCAATAGCCTCAAGTCTGCCTTTGCCTCCGCTCCTGCTCTAGTCCGCCCGGATGTCTCCAGGCCGTTTTCTCTCGAGGTCGATGCTTCTTCTGTGGGCGCAGGAGCCATTCTCTCGCAAAGGGACACATCAGGCAAGACCAGAACCTGCGGGTTCTTTTCTAAGACTTTCTCCCCTGCCGAGAGGAACTATACCATTGGGGACCGCGAACTCCTGGCCATTAAGTTGGCACTGGAGGAGTGGCGTCATCTACTAGAGGGGGCTAAACACCCTGTTAACATTTACACGGACCACAAGAACCTCCTCTACCTCCAATCGGCTCAACGCCTCAATCCCAGGCAGGCTCGGTGGTCCCTCTTCTTTTCTCGGTTCAACTATACCATCCACTTCCGTCCAGCCGAGAAGAATCTAAAGGCCGATGCATTATCCCGAGCATCCGATGTCATGGGGCAAGAGGAATCTCCTCGTCACATAATACCTCCTGACCGCCTAGTACCAGTTGCCACTTCAGCCCTGCAGAGTCTGCCTCCCGGGAAGACTTATGTGCGCCCCGCACTCCGTAAACGCATCTTGAGGTGGGGGCATTCCTCCTTGGTAGCCGGGCATCCAGGAACCCAAAAGACCGGGCAATTGATCTCCCGTCACTACTGGTGGCCCAATCTCCTCCAGGATGTCAAGGATTTTGTGGCTTCCTGTGCAGTTTGTGCCAGGAATAAGTCTCCCCGTCAAAGACCTGCCGGCCTACTATTGCCCTTGCCAGTCCCGGACCATCCCTGGCACCACATTGGGATGGATTTTATCACAGACCTACCTCCATCTGCGGGCAATACAGTCATTTGGGTGGTGACGGACCGCTTCTCCAAAATGGCTCACTTCGTGGCCCTTCCTGGTCTGCCCTCTGCTCCTCGTCTGGCTCAGTTGTTCTTCCGACACATCTTCCGCCTGCATGGACTTCCTCTTCACATTGTGTCCGACCGAGGCTCTCAATTTGTCTCTAAGTTTTGGCGTGCCCTCTGCTCGCAACTCCAAGTGAAGCTGGACTTCTCATCGGCCTATCATCCGCAGACTAACGGGCAAGTGGAGAGAGTCAATCAGATTCTGGGTAACTACCTACGCCATTTTGTTTCCAGCCGCCAAGACAACTGGTCCGATCTACTCCCATGGGCAGAATTCTCATATAACCATCTGGACTCGACTTCCACAGGCAAGTCTCCTTTCTATGTGGTCTACGGGCATCATCCTCGTCCTCCTCTGCCTCTCTCTCCATCCTCCGAAGTCCCAGCCATGGAGGAGTTGTTATCTGACCTGCAATCGATCTGGGAACAAACTCGACAGTCATTACTCAAAGCCTCTAAACGCATGAAGGATCAGGCTGATAAGAAGAGGAGACCTGCCACAAATTTTCTCCCAGGTGACAAAGTCTGGCTCTCGGCCAAATATGTCCGACTCAAGATTCCCAGCTACAAGTTGGGTCCTCGATTCCTCGGTCCTTTCTCGGTGCTAAGACGCATCAACCCTGTCACCTACAAGCTCCGCCTACCCCCCACTATGCGGATTCCGAACTCCTTCCATGTTTCCCTCTTAAAACCAGTGGTCCTGAACCGGTTCTCAGATAAGTCTTCGTTCTCTGCTCCTCAAGCCGTCTCTGACGACGTCTACGCTGTTAAAGACATTCTGGCCGTGAAGACTGTCAGAGGGAGAAGGTTCTTCCTGGTGGACTGGAAAGGATTTGGTCCTGAGGAGAGGTCCTGGGAACCCGAGGCTAACATCCTGGACCAAGATCTCATCAAGAGGTTCCTGCAGGTTAGAAGGAGGGGGAGGCCAAAGGGGGGGGGGTACTGTCACGGCCGCGGCGGCGTCCCGTGCTCCGGGCCGCCGCCGCGACCTCCCTCAATCTCATGCAGCTGCCGGGGTCCCTGTGCAGGGACCCGGCGCTGCTACACGTTCGGCCCCGGGGGGCGCCTCACCTCTCCACGCTCCTGTCTCTCGCTGTGCCGGCCGGCGCGCGCGTCCCCGCCTCCTAGGGCGCGCGCGCGCCGGCTGTCTCAGATTTAAAGGGGCAGTGCGCTCCTAATTGGTAGTTGCACCCAATCACTCCCCTATAAATCCCAGCATGCCCTGTCCCCTGTGTTGGAGCCTCTACATGCTTCCCATAGCGTTTGGCCCAGCTCCCTGTTGTTCCTGATACCTGTCCGCTACCTGGTCCCTAGTCCTTGTTCCTGATTCCTGTCCGCTACCCAGTCCTTACTCCTAGTCCCTGGTTCCTGCTTCCCGTCTCACTGCTGTTCCTGTGTTCAGCCTGTCACCTGCGGTACGCCTACACGCCTCTGTCAGTACCTACTCCTGCCACGCCTCGCCTGCCGTCACCAGCAACCAAGCCAGGGGTAGCGACCTGGGGGTCGCCTGCCGCAGCAAGTCCATCCCGCCTTGCGGCGGGCTCTGGTGAAAACCAGCGGCCCCTTAGACTCCGCTCCCTGGTGAGGTTTGTGCCATCGCTGGTGCCGGTCCAGTGGATCCACTGCCCCAGGCGTTACAGGTGGTCACAGGCAATCTGGGGTGTTTACGGGCAATCTGGGGTGTTTACTGGCTGTATGGGGTGGTTATGGGCAATCTTTGGGTGTTTACTGGCTATCTAGGGGTGGTTACTGGCTATCTGGGGTGGTGATGGGCAATCTGATGGTGTTCACTGACTATCTGGGGTGGTGACGGGCAATCTGGTGGTGTTCACTGACTATTTGGGGTTGCAACGGGCAATCTGGGGTGGTGACGGAAAATCTGGGGTGGTGACGGGCAATCTGGGGTGGTTGCGAGCAATCTGGGGTGGTTGCGAGCAATCTGGGGTGGTTACAGGCAATTTGGGGTAGTTACAGGCAGTCTGTGGCAATCTGGGGTGGTTACGGGCTGTCTGCAATAGTTATGGGCTATCGGGGGGGATACAGGCAATCTGGGGTGGTTACGGGCAATCTGGGGAGATTACGGGCATTCTGGGGTGGTGACAGGCAATCTGGGGTGGTTATGGGCTGTCTGGGATGGTTATGGGCTGTCTGGGATGGTTATGGGCTGTCTGGGATGGTTATGGGCTGTCAGGATGGTTATGGGCTGTCTGGGATGGTTATGGGCTGTCTGGGGTCGATACGGGCAATCTGGGGTGGATACGGACAATCTGGGGAGATTACAGGCAATCTGGGGTGATTACAGGCAATCTGGGGTGGTTACGGGCAATCTGGGGTGGTTACGGGCAATCTGGGGTGGTGACGGGAAATCTTGGGTGGTGACGGGAAATCTGGGGTGGTGACGGGCAATCTGGGGTGGTGACGGGCAATCTGGGGTGGTTACAGGCAATCTGGGGTGGTTACAGGTAATCTGGGGTGGTTACAAGTAATCCGGGGTGGTTACGGGTAATCCAGGGCACTTGACTTTGGTGACAGGCGTAAAAAAGTGCCTGCACCATTTGGAACAAGCGATCAGTGGTATATAGTATATACCGCTGATCACTTGTACTGGGACCACACCGGGTGGTCACCGATCATTGCCCCATGCTCTCCGCCACCTCCGGTGGTGGAGAGAATGAAGCTTTGATCATTTTTAGGAATCCATCACTGTGAACAGAGTCTGTTCACAGTGATGTCGGTAGCCATCTTGGATCAGATGGCCGCCCAGGGAGGGGAGGGTCAGTGGCCAGGTCACTAGGGTTAATTCTGGGGATGGGGGGGGACATGTTTTCATCTCCTCTCACTGTGGATTCACGGTGAGAAGAGATGAAAGCGTTCAGCTGCACTGGCAATGTCTGTTACTGGTGGCCACCATTATACTGATAATAACGGCGATCGCCGGTGAGGGGACTTGCCGGGACTGACCCCACACTCTGCCCCAACCCCTCAGCTACCTCCGATAGCTGAGAGGAGGGGGCTGCAGGCATTACCGACGCCGCTGCATTATTCTGCACCATTGCCATAAAGAGATGATGGCTGCAGAATAGAGCCCATTAGTGATCGCCGTAAAAATCCGTATCGGCGGTCACTAATAGCATAATACATGTATTCTCTGGGTCGCTACGGTTACGGCGATACCACATTTGAATAGTTTTTTTTTAACTATTACCGCTTTGGCGCAATAGAAACTATCTTCCTAGCTAAAACCCACAAAAACTGTCCCTGCATTGCAAGATCCAAAGCGTTCTTATCTTTTGCGCGACAGAGCTGGTTTTGGGCTTATTTTTTGCGGGAAGATCTGTAGTTTTTACTGATACCAAGTTTTATATGTATATGACTTTTTGATCTCTTTTATGACATATATTTTCTAAAGTGGATTGATAAAATACAGCTATTCTAGTACTGTTTTTTTTTTCTACAGCGTGTGTCGTGCGATATAATTATTGATATAGTTTTATAGATTGGGTCATTACGGACGTAACGATACCAAATATGTATAAGATTTGTGTTTTTGATCACTTTTATGTAATGTTTTATAGTGTATGGGGAATGTAATGCATCTTTATTATTCGGGGGGGCTGGGGGGGCTGTGTTGTGTTTGGTGCACACTTTTTTCACTTTTTTTTACTTTTACACTAGTGTACATTACTGTACACTAGTGTAAAATACTTAGATCATTGATACAATACATTGCAGTACCTGATCTACTGCAATGTATTGTATCATGCCTCATGCTGACAGGCAATAGCCGCGGCCACCCCTGTCAGCATCAGGCACCTCCATGGTGACCCCGGAGACCTTCATTAGGACCCCGGGATCACCATGGAGACATCGGGACCCCGGACGGCGCCACAGGACATCGCAATCATGTAAGTGGACCTGCGGCGCCGTCCGGGATCCACCGGGACCCGTTAAATGCCACTGTCATGGTTTGACAGCGGCATTTAACGGGTTAAACTGCCTGGAGCGGAGAATCCTCCGCTCCGGGCAGTTACAGGAGGGTGTCAGCGGTCACACTGACCGCTGATCACCCGTCCTGCTGCCGCTGGCGGGCGGTAATTTATTCCGATGCGCCCGCCGTTAAAAGGCGTACGCATCGGAATAAAGCCCATTAGTGGCCGCCGTGAAAAGGCAGCATGGCGGTCACTAAGGGGTTAAGAGCGACCTGGGTCCCTTTAAGAGCAAAATATGTCCCTTTAAGAGCAAAATATGTCCCTTTAAAAGCGAAATATGTCCCTTTAAGAGCAAAATGGGTCCCTTTAAGAGCAAAATTGGTCCCTTAAAGAGCAAAATTGGTCGTTTTAAGAGTGAAATTTGTCCATTTAAGAGCGACCTGGGTCCTATTAAGAGCGAATTATGTCCCTTTAAGAGCGACCTGGGTCCCTTTAAGAGCGAAATATGTCCCTTTAAGAGCGAAATATGTCCCTTTAAGAGCAAAATGGGTCCTTTTAAGAGTGACCTGGGTCCCTTTAAGAGCGAAATGGGTCCCTTTAAGAGCGAAATGGGTCCCTTTAAGAGCGATCTGGGTCCCTTTAAGAGCAAAATTTGTCCCTTTAAGAGCGAAAAGGGTTCCTTTAAGAGCGACCTGGGTCCCTTTAAGAGTGACCTGGGTCCCTTTAAGAGCAAAATATGTCCCTTTAAGAGCAAAATGGGTCCTTTTAAGAGCGACCTGGGTCCCTTTAAGAGCGAAATATGTTCCTTCAAGAGCGAAATATGTCCCTTTAAGAGCGACCTGGGTCCCTTTAAGAGCGACCTGGGTCCCTTTAAGACCAAAATATGTCCCTTTAAGAGCGAAATATGTCCCTTTAAGAGCAAAATGGGTCCCTTTAAGAGTGACCTGGGTCCCTTTAAGAACGAAATATGTCCCTTTAAGAGCAAAATGGGTCCTTTTAAGAGCGACCTGGGTCCCTTTAAGAGCGACCTGGGTCCCTTTAGAAGCAAAATGGGTCCCTTTAAGAGCGAAATGTGTCCCTTTAAGAGCGACCTGGGTCCCTTTAAAAGCGACCTGGGTCCCTTTAAGAGCGAAATGGGTCCCTTTAAGAGCGAAATATGTCCCTTTAAGAGCGACCTGGGTCCCTTTAAGAGCAAAATATGTCCCTTTAAGAGCGAAATATGTCCCTTTAAGAGCAAAATAGGTCCCTTTAACCCTTTAAGGACGGGGCCCATTTTCGTTTTTGCGTTTTCGGTTCTTCCTCCTTGTGCTTAAAAGGCCATAGCAGTTACATTTTTTCACCTAGAGACCCACATGAGTCACTAATTGTACTTTGCAATTACAGGCTGAATTTTTGCATAAAGTACACGGCGAAACCAGAAAAAAATTCAAAGTGTGGTGAAATTGAAAAAAAAAACAAAAAAAAACGCATTTCTTTTATTTGTGGGGTATGTGTTTTTACGCCATTCGCCCTGGGGTAAAACTGACTTGTTATATATGTTCCTCAAGTCGTTACGATTACTATGATATATAACATGTATAACTTATATTGTATCTGATGGCCTGTAAAATATTCAAACCATTGTTAACAAATATACGTTCCTTTCTCAGGCTTATAGCGCTTTTATCCTTTGGTCTATGGGGCTGTGTCAGATGTCATTTTTTGCGCCATGATGTTTACTTTCTATCGATACATTGACTGCGCATATACGACTTTTTGATGCAGTTTGTGCAGTGTTGGAGCAGGGGTGCGCGCTTCTATTATACCGGTCTATAATGAATAATGCAAGTAGTGGTTTTTAACCCCTTAACGACATCGGGCGTAAATTTACGCCCTGATGCCGGTAAGGGAGTTCAGAGCGGGGCCGCGCGGCGGCCCCGCTCTGAACCGCGCCGGTCCCGGGTGCCGCGTGTAGCCCGGGACCGTAGGTATTAGCGGGCACGGTCCGATCGCCGTGCCCGCTAATACAGTAATCGGATGCAGCTGTCAAAGTTGACAGCTGCATCCGATTACCGGACGCAGCGTCATCCCTGGTGTCTAGTGGGGAGATCGCTCCTCCGGGATGTTATCCCGGAGGAGCGATCTCCGTAAATGAAGCCGGCCGGGGACCGCTCCAAGATGGCGCCGTCCCCGGCTCGGCACTCGTTTACTTCCGGCTGCAGCAGCCGAAAGCAAACGAGTGCCGATCTCATGGATCTCTGCAGCATATCTATGCTGCAGAGATCTCTATGAGAGATCAAAGCACTTATACTAGAAGTCCCCTAGGGGGGCTTCTAGTATAAGTGTAAAAGTTAAAAAAAAATGTCATTAATAGTAAAAAGCCCCCTTCCCTAATAAAAGTCTGAATCACCCCCCTTTTCCCAGGTTATAAATAAAAGTAAATAAATAAATAAATAAATAAACATGTTTGCTATCGCCGCGTGCATAATCGCCCGAACTATTAATTAATCACATTCCTGATCTCGTACGGTAAACGGCGTCAGCGCAAAAAAATCCCAAAGTGCAAAATTGTGCATTTTTGGTCGCATCAAATCCAGAAAAATTGTAATAAAAAGCGATCAAAAAGTCGTATATGCGCAATCAAGGTACCGATAGAAAGAACATGTCATGGCGCAAAAAATGGCACCTGACACAGCCCCATAGACCAAAGGATAAAAGCGCTATAAGCCTGGGAATGGAGCGGTTTTAAGTGTTGTATATTTGTTGACAATGGTTTAAATTTTTTAGAGGCCATCCGATACAATATAAGTTATACATGTTACATATCGTTTTAATCGTAACGACTTGAGGAACATATATAACAAGTCAGTTTTACCCCAGGGCGAATGGCGTAAAAACACATTTCCCCCAAATAAACAAAATGCGTTTTTTTTTTCAATTTCACCACACTTTGAATTTTTTTATGGTTTCGCAGTGTACTTTATGCAAAAATTCAGCCTGTCATTGCAAAGTACAATTAGTGACGCAAAAAATAAGGGGTCATGTGGGTCTCTAGTTGGAAAAATGCAAGTGCTATGGCCTTTTATGCACAAGGAGGAAAAAACGAAAACGCAAAAATCGAAATTTGCTCTGTCCTTAAAGGGTTAAACGTCACTTATAGACTTTATAGTATTTGCTCTCACTTACTGCATAAATGTTAGTAAGACAACGGCATACATTTGGTGTCACAGACACCTCTCACCCGTCCTGAATTGTGATCTGGCTTTGGAGGATGGCAGATTCAGCGCAGAGTCTTATTATCTTATCTTATTAACCTTGGTAACTACGGGTCACAGTCAATCTCGTACCATCCTCTAGACTCCATTTCAGCATATCCCAGACATGCTCAATGAGTCCAGTAAGTTTAGAAGCCAAGGGAGCCTTATGTTTTTCCAACCAATTCCTAGTGATTATAGGTAGATGAAAGGGAGCATTTCCCTTATGAAAAATGGCACTGGGATTGGGGAAGACATCCAGAAAATATGGATGAAGATAGTCAGCTAACAGTTCTTATAGGGTTGTGGGATGATGACCAATTATCCTAGGGTATGCCAGAGGCTGAATCTACCTTGCTAGTTCCTTATTCTTACTAGGTAGTTCCCAGGTAAGCAGACACCATCTCATCTTTTACTGTAGTGGCGGTCCAAAAGTCGGGACACCCCAGCTTACCTTGTGCTTTAGTTGGTTGCAGCCACTCTCTTGGGATGGGGTGTGTGTGCGTGGAGGGGGGGGGGGGGGAGGCGAGGGGAGCCTTATCTTTTACAATATCCACAAGATCTTGACAGGAAGATCACTCTCTCTGACAGTTTGAGCCTCTCTTCAGTGTTGGTCTCAGGTAAAAGATGGAGCCAACCTAGAAGATCCAGTGTGGGATTTAGTTACCACGGACGCTTCAGGTTCAAGGTGTGGGGGGGGCACACCTCCATGACCTAACAGTTCTGGGAACATGGTCATCCTCAGAAAGAATCCTCTCTTCCAACTAAAAAGAGTTGAGAGCCATATACAGAGCTACACCTCTCCCCTCATCTTCAGGGTCAGGTGGTGAGAGTGAAGACAGACAACATGGCATCAGTCTTCTACATCAACAAGCAGGGAGGTACCCAATTGAAACTTCTTCTTTCAGAAGTAGCGAAGATCTTAAGTTGTTCAGAAATGAATGTACCCCACATAATGGAAGTCCATATAAGGAGGCCCCACAATGTTCTAGCAGATAGCCTGAGCAGAGATACATCAGTGCCTGGGGAATGGGTCCTATGTTCAAACATCTTCAAACAAATAGTGAAGAGATGAGGATCTCCCAAAATAGATCTAATGGTATCATGTTTGAATACAAAACTCCCAAGATTTTGCTTTCTTTAACAGGCGGACAATCCCGATAAGGTTGGACTTCAGTCTGGCTTACATTTTTCCGCCAACTGCGATGATCTCCAGAGTGTTGAAGAAGATTAGGCAGGACCAGGCCTCGTTAATAGCCGTCATACCCTTTAGACCAGAGAGGTCTTGGTTTGCCCAGCTGATGACTATGAGCAAGGGAACCTATTGGAAGCTTCCTCTAGTCCACAACGTGGTGGCTTTGGGAACACATCTGTGCCAGAGCCTCAGTTCTCTCCATCTAACAGCCTGGAGATTGGTCAGTCCTTACTAAGAACCAGAGTTTTTTCAAATAGAGTATTAGACACACTGTCTCATACTAGAAGTGAAGCAACTAATAGATCTTATGCCAGAGTCAGAAGTGTATTCCAATCTTGGTGCTTTTCTAGACAAATAGACCCCACTAATCCTTCAATTCCTTTAATTTTAGATTTCCTTCAAGATGGCTATGATAAAGGTCTTTCACCCAATACTCAACTAGCAGCATTGTCAGTTCATTTGCAGAATACATTACTCCAAATGTCATCAAAGCAGTTACCCGACTCAGACCTAGAATCACTAGACCTGTAAGCCCTTGGGATCTATCCTTGGTGTTTGAAAACGCTTGCTAGTCTACCCTTTGAACCTTTCTCAGAGATTCCTATAAAATCCTAACTTTGAAAACTGTGTTTCTTTTAGCCATAACAAAGTAATTACAGCCTGCACATTTAGGGTGGTATTACACGGAACGATAATCGGCCAAATTGGCCCGATTCGGCCGATTATCGCTCCGTGTAATAAATGCAACGATCAGCCGATGACAACAATCATCGGCTGATCGTTGATATAGGTTAGAACCTATTTTCGTCGGGCGCCGACCGCGCACCGCTGCGTGTAATAGCGGTGCGTGGTCGGCGACTAACTATATACTTTACCCATCCACGTTCCAGGGCTGCTCCTGCCGTCCGCTTCTGCCGGGGTCCCACGCGCGCTCTAGCGTCACAGAGGCCTGTCAGCTGATAGGCCGCTCAGCCAATCACAGGCCGCGGCGGTCCCGGCCTGTGATTGGCTGAGCGGCCTACCAGCTGACAGGCCGCTGTGACGCTAGAGCGCGCGCGGGACCCCGGGAGAAGCGGACGGCAGGAGCAGCCCTGGAACGTGGATGGGTAGTTTATGGCAGTTTAGCAAGGGCTGCAAGGACATCGGTAACGATGTCCTTGCAGCTCTTGTCAAACGATTATCGGGCCGTGTAATAGGCCCAGTAAACGAGCAACGATCTAGCAGATCGCTGCTCGTTTACAGGTATTATCGGGCCCTGCTTGGCCCGTGTAATACCACCCTTACTCTCAAACTTGTTCACACTATGCAGTTTGCACACATTCAGTTTGTTCAAACCGTTTTTTCCAAAAAAAAGTTTCAAAAATTTCTTTAAAAAACAAAAATTTTACATGACACTTGCGCTTTGCTGCAGCAATTTTCTGTGTTTGATTTACTGCTAGCCATGGCTGTGTGCAAACTGCATAGTGTGAACAAGTGTTAGAGTAAATGTGCAGGTTGTAATTACTTTGTTATGTTTCACATGTGGGGTGTGTGGCTCCCTCCTTTATAGCTTTGCACTTCACCCAGCTCCTGTAGGTGTGTTACACAGAGTTCAGTTGCTTTTACATGCACAATTATGTAGACTTATGCTGCGTTTACACATAACGATTATTGGCCCGATCGTACGATTAGCGATGTCGGATTTACGTAGTTTTTTTTTTATAACGATCAGCGTTTAGATGGTACAATGTATCGTACGAATATTCGCACTGCGATCGTTTTGCGATCGTTTAAGCCTATCTCACACATTGGTTAAATCGGCGAACGACTGTTCACATGGAACGATTTGCGAATTTTTTGCGTGCGATGAACGACGATTTGATGACCTGATGAAAGATCAAAATGTACGATTTATCGTGCGTCGTTCGATCGTTCGCTGCATTTACACGTACGATTATCGTTCGAATTCGATCGTTATCGCGCAAATTCGTACGATAATCGTTACGTGTAAACCCAGCATTATAGTCCAAGAGAGGCCATTGTCAGGGTACAAACACACACAGCAGATACGCAGCAGATTTGATACTGTGTTCAGTTATTTAGATCTAATCTGCTGCGTATCTGCTGCGTATCGCAGCAGTAAATACGCAGCGTATATGCCGTGTGTTTGTACCCTTAGTGTAGGTCCAACTCTCTGAGGGCACCTTAACATGGTGAGTTTGTGCATTCAGTTTGATCAAACCATATGCTAAGAACCTCTTTTTTTTTTTTTTTTTTCAAAAAACTTTTTCAAAATGTTTTTTTCAAAAAAATATTTAAAAAATTTATTTCGAACCGTACACTACTAGAGATGAGCGAACGTGCTCGTCCGAGCTTGGTGCTCGATCGAGTATTAGGGTACTCGATGGTACTCGTTACTCGGAAGAGCATCTCGCGATAATCGAGGAAATCTCATCATCCGTTTCCTGTAAGTTTGCGCGCTATTTCGCAGCCAATAAACATGCAGGAGACTCTTTGGTACATCCTGCGATCACGTGGGACCCATACATGTCGTTAGCAGCGATTTGTTGGCCAGATCAGATGACCCTGCCATATAAAACGCCCAGCCGGTAGTGCTCGCTTCAGACGTGTGCTGGAAGTGATCAGGGACAGAGCTGCTGCTGGTCAGGGAGAGTGTTAGTGTAGGATTTTGCGTCTCAGTAGGCAGGGTATATACTAGCAATACAAACAAACAGCCCTTTTCAGGGCTTAAAACCTTTTTTTAATACTATTACTACAGACTGCTGGCTGGGAGTTGCAGTGCTGCTACCGCGATTTAACCAGCACGCTGTGGTGACCGGCTGCTGGCAGAAAGAGGGAATTAGGTGGTGCATACACACCCCTAAGAAGTGCTCAGTGTACTCCTTTTGATTTTGGGGCTGGTGGTCCTGGTGTACTGCACAGTATAGCTGGGAGTTGTAGTGCATCCTGCATGGAACTTACTTCACTGCTCATATTGTATTGGGGTGACAAAGCGTGTGTACAGTTGTTGCCCATACCAGATAGCACCACCTAAACTAGTGTGTATTGCACTGTATGGCTATGTTCACACTACGTACGTTTCCGGACGCATTTCGTACACCGCCGTACATGTGCGGCTGAAACTACGGGCGTGGGAAAAATCGACATGCGGCCGGATGCGTACGAACCGCGAACATACGCCCGTAGTACAGTTATTCTTCCCCAGCTTTTTTCGAAGCGATCTGAAACAGGTCATTTACTTGGAAATCTTCGCCCAGCCCAATAAAACTCACAGAACCTTTTGGATCGAAAAATAAAGTTCAATTTTGCTGAAATAAGTACTTCGTACGGGACCGCACTGAAATCCACGGCCGTGAGTTGGAACATTTCCGTCCTCAAACAATGGTCTTGTTCATTTTTCACGGCGCCGTATACGATCCGGTCGTAAGTTCATACGTAGTGTGCATTGTGCGGCTGTATATTGTATACTTTCAAGCGAACGCATCAACCTCAAAACTACGTGCGTATATTCGCGGTTCGCACTACAGCCGGAAACTTACGTAGTGTGAACATAGCCTATAGCTGGGAGTTGTAGTACATCCCACATAGAACTTAATTCATGCTCGTATTGTATTGTAGTGACAAAGCGTGTGCACAGTGGTTGCCTATACCAGATCGCACCGCCTTAACGAATGTGTATTGCACTGTATAGCTGGGAGTTGTAGTACATCCCGCATAGAACTTAATTCACTGCTCATATTGTATTGGGGGTGACAAAGCATGTGTACAGTTGTTGCCCATACCAGATAGCACCACCTAAACTATTGTGTATTGCACTGTATAGCTGGGAGTTGTAGTGAATAGAAATTACTTCACTGCTCATTGTATTGGAGTGACAGAAAGTGTGTACAGTTGGTGCCCATACCAGATAGCACCACCTAAACTAGTATTTGCTGGGATTTGCTGGGATTTGTAGTACATCATGCATAGAACTTTACTGCTGATTGGAAGGGGGTGTCAGAGTGTGCATAGTTCACGCCAATACCAGATTGAACCGCCCAGCCCCTCCTAAACTAGTGGTCACTACACTGTATTGCTGGGACTTGTAGTACATCCTGCACTCAACTTCACTGCTGATTTTCAAGGGGGTGTCAGAGTGTGTATAGTTCACGCCAATACCAGATTGCCCCCCCCCCCTCCCGAACTAATGGGCACTACACTGTATTGCTGGGATTTTTAGTACATCCTGCATACAACTTCACTGCTGATTTTCAAGGGGGTGTCAGAGTTTGTATAGTTCACGCCAATACTAGATTGTACTGTCCAGCCCCCACCGAACTAGTGGGTACTACACTGTATTGCTGGGATTTGTAGAACATCCTGCATAGAACTTTACTGCTGATTGGAAGGGGGTGTCAGAGTGTGTATAATTCACGCCAATATCAGATTGAACGATCCAGCCCCCCCTAAACTAGTGGGAACAACAATGTATTGCTGGGATTTGTAGTACATCCTGCATACAACTTCACTGCTGATTTTCAAGGGGGTGTCAGAGTGTGTATAGTTCAAGCCAATACCATATTGTACCCCTCAGCCCCCCCCCCCCTGAACTAGTGGGCACTACACTGTATTGCTGGGATTTGTAGTACATCCTGCATAGAACTTTACTGCTAATTGGAAGGGAGTGTCAGAGTGTGTATAGTTCACGCCAATACCAGATTGAACTGTCCAGCCCCCCCCTAAACTAGTGGGCACTACACTGTATTGCTGAGATTTCTACTTCATCCTGCCTCCCGCCCTACACGCACCCCTTCACCTCCACTATGCTCCACACCCTCCAGCAAGGTGTTTAAGTGCAGCGTTCAACTGTCCCTGCAGCAACTGTCCCTTGCCTCCATGTTGGCTACTGCTGGCCTTAACTGGCATCCATATTGATTACTGCTGACTACTGCTGTGCCTGCCCTTGCCTCCATGTGGGCTACTGCTGGGTCTTAACTGGCATCCATGTTGACTACTGCTGGGCCTTAAATAGCATTCATGTTGACTACTGCTGGGCCTTAACTAGCATCCATGTTGACTACTGCTGGGCCTTTACTGGTATCCATGGTGACTACTGTTGTGCCTGTCCTTGCCTCCTTTTTGCTGGGCCTTTACTGGCATCCATGTTGACTACTGCTGTGCCTTTACTGGTATCCATGGTGACTACTGTTGTGCCTGTCCTTGCCTCCTTTTTGCTGTGCCTTTACTGGTATCCATGGTGACTACTGCTGGGCCTGCCCTTGCTTCCTTTTTGCTGGGCCTTAACTGGCATCCATGTTGACTATTGCTGTGCCTTCACTGGCATCCATGTTGACTACTGCTGGGCCTTTACTGGCATCCATGTTGACTACTGCTGGGCCTGCCCTTGCCTCCTTTTTGGTGGGCCTTAATATGCATCCATGTTGACTACTGCTGGGCCTTTACTGTCATCCATGTTGACTACTGGTGTGCCTGCCCTTGCCTCCTTTTGGCTGGGCCTTAACTGGCATCCATGTTGACTACTGCTGTGCCTGCCCTTGCCTCCATGTTGGCTACTGCTGGGCCTTAACTGGCATCCATGTTGACTACTGCTGGGCCTTAACTGGCATCCATGTTGACTACTGCTGGGCCTAAACAAGCATCTATGTTGACTACTGCTGGGCCTTTACTGGCATCAATGTGGACGACTGGTGTGCCTGCCCTTGCCTCCTTTTTGCTTGGCCTTAACTGGAATCCATGTTGACTACTGCTGGGCCTTTACATCCATCCATATTGACTACTGGTGTTCCTGCCCTTGCCTCCTTTTTGCTGGGCCTTAACTGGCATCCATTTTGACTACTGCTGGGCCTCAACTGGCATCCATGTTGACTACTGCTGGGCCTTAACTGGCATCCATGTCGACTACTGCTGGGCCAGCCCTTGCCTCCTTTTTGCTGCGCCTTAACTGGCATCCATGTTGACTATTGCTGGGCCTTTACTGGCATCCATGTTGACTACTGCTGGGCCTTTACTGGCATCCATGTTGACTACTGGTGTACCTGCCCTTGCCTCCTTGTTGGCTACTGCTGGGCCTTAACTGGCATCCTGGGTTTTAGTGTAATTAGCAGTGAGCTTGGTTGCGTGTGTCAAGGGGCGGAACCTGGTGGCGGCTCTGCAACTCGGCAGCCTCACACATTTACCATGCCTGGCCCACGTCTTCAACCTTACCTCAACCAGTTAAAATAACCCCAACTGCTACAGTCAAATTCAAACTCAAAACAACGGTGGGGGGGGGAATTGGGGAGTCACATGATGCAGGGAATGTTACCCCAACTGCTAGAGTCAAATTCATAGTCAAATTCAATTTACCTTCCTTGTCTTGTCCATTTCGAACCATATTATCTGTGGATGTCATCTTTTCTTAGGGGTGTCCTCTGCCATCCTTTTACCAGTACCTTCTACCTTTTTTGTATGTTGTAGCCATTTTGAAGGCAGGATTGATCAGGCCTTTCACCAGTAGCTTCTATCCTTCCTTGGATGTTGTAGTAGCATTTTTGGGCTGGAGTGTATTTAATTTATGAACCCGGAGTAATTCCCTCTTTTTTAGCATAGTGATTCTGTCACCTCCTCTCTTAGGAGAAGGAATATGATCAATAATCATGAATTGTAAATCTTTCTCACAGTGCCCCTTCTCAGTAAAATGTTTAGGAACAGGATGAAGTACCAGGTACTCCATCCGTAGCCAGAAAAAAGACTTGCCTGTTCCTAAACATTTTACTGAGAAGGGGCACTGTGAGAAAGATTTACAATTCATGATTATTGATCATATTCCTTCTCCTAAGAGAGGAGGTGACAGAATCACTATGCTGAAAAAGAGGGAATTACTCTGGATTCATAAATTAAATACACTTCAGCCCAATGGCCTTAATGTTGAATTTAAAATAACAACAAAAATGTACAAATGATGGCTGGCTGTATAGTGGGAGTGTGTCCAGCTACCTCATGATACCTGTCTTAGTAGCTCTGTTATACCTTTTTACTTATATCCTTTCTCTTTTTCTTTTGTTACAGAAATTATGGAACATGGCGGAGGAGGCTTACCGCAATCACTGCTGAAGTCAGTAAGAACATGTTCACATTGAGCAAGGGATTCAGCCCGTTTTGCAGTTCTATATTATGTGGGTGGAGGGGTGATCAACATTTAGCATATAGGTTTGGGCGACTTCACTGGTATCTCCTGATCCACAGTGTGGTCTCAGTTGAGATACGCGTTGTAATGAGTGCTATGTGCCTTTGAAGCTCGTGGGCGCATGGCTCTCACGCCGGATAACCTGCTATTCAAAAGAAGGAGTTCCGAGATTTACCCCGCTGACCTGACTGAACACTATTTAGACGTCTACGGACCAATGCGTTTTTTTTACATTCTGACGTTCTGACAACGGACTTTCCCTGAGGATTATTTCACCAGTGACTTTTCTAAGACAGTCTATGATACAGATATCAAGACTGGGCACTTACTGTGAGGGTACAAACCCACACACCGTATACACAGCAGATACGCAACAAATACGCAGCAAATACGCAGCAGATTTGTTGGTACAGATTTGATGCTGTGTTCAGTTATTTAGATATAATCTGCTGCGTTTTTGCTGCGTTTGTGCTGCGTATTTGCTGCGTGTTTGCTGCGTATCGCAGCAGTAAATACGCTGCTTATACGGTGTGTGGGTTTATACCCTAAATATGCTATTGCTGCCTGTTTTTTTTCTTTAACTGATAGAGCAGTGACAAGTGGAAGCCAACTCCGCCGTCTGATTTTAAATATCATACTTTTACACATATGAATGTATAACACACTGAGTGTATCATATGTAATCACATCTCATAATAATTTGTTCAGTATACAGAACCTTATTTATCACTATTTTTTGCACCACATTTGTATCACTCCTTATCACTTCTAATCACCTGTTAATCATGATTTGCTACACACTATAAAAGGATATGAGTTACTGTTTGTAATTGCTTGAGAAAGGTCTCGAGATGAGACTGAAACGTTGCACTTGCTTTTTGATGTACCAATAAATACCACAACTTTTTTCACTATACAAATGTGACGCAAAATTCTTGGATTTATCTATCTATCTATCTATCTATCTATCTATCTATCTATCTATCTATCTAGAAAAATTGAAAAACACACAGCACTCAGGGAGTCAGGGCTTGCTGTGTGCCAGCGGTCCCACCTTGATTCTCAGGTGTCTTTGTAGATAAATGAAAACGACTGCAGCACTTCAGACTTCGTGAAAAAAATTTCTTAGATGGTGTTTATTCCATACAAAAACACACGGTGAACAAACAGCGACGTTTCGACGTCTCAGTGACGTCTTTCTCAAGCCAGTGAATACACTCCATACACAGATGCTATATATACAACTTGTGATTATACAAATTAATGATGTGTAGCATTGCACGTGATACATTAGATACATAAATGGTTGAAAAAAATAAGTGATCAAAATAGGGGAATGTTGCCATTCCTAAATCCTAAGTGAAATAGTGTCCTGGCATAATTCTTTTAATAAATTTTATGATATGATATTTTATATCAATATTACCTCTTGGACCTGCGCCTGTTTTACCCTTCTTGGAGTGGAGGAGGATATTGTCGATTAGTAGGGAGTTTCAGTATTCATGACAGGAATGGATTTGGACGACAGTAAGAGTCTGAACTGCTTCAGTGGTGAGAAATGGGTGGATTCTGGAGATGTTTTTGAGATGTAGGTGAAGGAGCATTCAAGAGCTTGGATATAGGGAGTAAAAGATAAATCCGTGTCTAGCATAACCCCCAGACATCGAGCTTGATGCACTGGAGTTATGCTAGTACTGCAGACTGATAATGTGATGTTGGGTTTGGGTTGGTTAGAGGGAGGGAATTCCAGAAGTTCAGTTTGAGAGAGATTAAGTTTGAAAAATTGAGAGGTCATAATGTTAAAGAGCGCGGATGGATAGTCACTAGTATTTGGCAGGAAGGCAGGGGTGATGTCACGGGAAGAAGTATATAGCTGGAAGTAATCTGCATAAAGATGGTATTGAAGACCAAACCTGCTGAAGACGAGGGGACCCAGGATCGATCCCTGGGGGAAGAAGTAGAGCCAGAGAAGGATACACTGAAGGAGCAGTCAGAGAGGTAGGAAGAGGACCAAGAGAGAACAGAGTCCTTGAGGCGAAGGGAGTGGAGCATGGAGAGGAGGAGCTGGTGGTCAACGTTGTCAAACGCTGCTGAAAGATCCAGTAGAATCAGCAAGGAGTAGTTTCCTTGTTATTTGGCCATCAGGAGATCGTTTGACACTTTGGTGAGAGCAGTTTCAGTTGACTGAATGGATTAAAACCAGACTGTAGTGGGTCAAGAAGAGAGTTATCAGAAAGATAGCGGGTTAGATGAGAATAGACCAGACGTTCTAGGAGATGAAGGAGAGATTGGAGACAGGTTGATAGTTGGCTGGACAGGATGGGTCATATGAAGGTTTTTTCAGTAATGGGGTTATTACAGAATGTTTGAAGGTAGGAAGGAAAGACACCAGAGGAGAGGCAGAGGTTGAATATTTTAGTAAGATGAGTTTTGACAGCGGGAGAAAGGGACTGGAGGAGGTGTGAAGGAATAGGGTCACTAGAGCAGGTAGTAGAACAATAGGAGGAGAGGATCTATGAGATTTGGGGCTGGGAGGTGTTTACTGCAGAGGAATAGGAAAAATGGTGGGGAGGAGGGACGGAGGGGTGGTGCAAAGTTAGGGCAAATATACTCTAGGTCACAGCCGTTGGGCTGCAAGTTTAAAAGTTGTTTTTTAGGACAATAACTGCATCACCTGTCAAACTGACCCCAGGACATATCTTGGATTAAAAGCAGCTATCTAATGGTACTAGTGGTTTGGGGGGTCAGATTGTGGGTACGGAGTCAGTTGAAAAGACTTAGAGCAACTTCTTTTGTGCTGTACAGTGGAAGGAGTTATAGGGTGGTGAGTGAAAGTGTACAGGGCATGGGAGCTATATATTGGGGAGGAGAGAGGGGCTAATGTGGATGTAATCTATACTGCGGATCGATGGTGAGTAGGATAGACAGAGAACACAAGAGGTGTAGACAAGGATAGTTAAAAAGTTTAGAAAGTGCATCATATTGATCAAGGGTTTTAACTTACAGAAGAGTGGGTTCTCAGCAGTTCCTTCCTGTTCAATTCTGATCCAATTTTGGCCTGAATATTACACTTAAAGTTGGCACTTTAACATGGCATTTTAAGATGTTCTATAATAAGATCAGGGTCTAAAATGAGACTTTGGATATAAATTTATACTACTTGGGGGGAAGTTGTATCAGAATTGATGAGAACTCAGGTGTGAAAATGGGTGGAGATAGAGCAGATGGGAGAAGCTTATCAGCAGGGAAAGGAAAATGGTGCCATGCTAAGTTATACATAATCAGAAAAACCAATAAAAGACAAAAACACATTCACTGAGGGGATGATGGGGATTGCAGTGGACACATACCAATAAAAGACAAAAACACATTCACTGAGGGGAGGAGGGGGATTGCAGTGGACACATACCAATAAAAGACAAAAAACACATTCACTGAGGGGAGGAGGGGGATTGCAGTGGACACATACCAATAAAACACAAAAAACACATCACTGAGGGGAGGAGGGGGATTGCAGTGGAGCAGATCAGATGGCAGTTGTAATACTGTGTTAATTCTGGCCTAATTCTGAATATTATACTTAAAATTGGCACTTAACATGGCTTTTTAAGATGTTCTATAATGAGATGGGGTCTAAAATGAGACCTTGGATCTAAAATGAGACCTTGACTGCTCTGTTGTATGTATTGTTCTTTTCACCAAACTCATTATCCTGAATGTGGGGGAAGTCTTTATAGAGAAGCCAATTCTCCTTTGTAAAACTTATTCTATTAAATATTCCTTTTGTCCTGCCCAGCACACGGGGGCAAGAATACCCATTATTGTGCCGCTGATGGGACTAAGGGAAAACACATTAGCATACAGAATGCTAACTTATATGAGAGACACCATATTTCTGTAGCCCTACAAATAACCTACTGCCTGCTGTTGTATAGTTGCATGGGGAGGCCATATTTCTGTAGCCCCAGTAAAAATACTTTGCCACTAGTGTCCTGACAATCAGCAAATGCTCAGTTACATCCAATATGGTACTGGGTCACACACGTGAATGCCAGTTGCATGGGTGACGCCATGTTTCTCTAACCCCACTATGAAATCCTTTGCCACTAATGTCCTGACAATCAGCACATGCTCAGTTACATCCAAATATTGTATATGCTGCTACTGGTTGACACAGCATGTAAGTTTATTAGTGGATTGTCCCTAATATACTCATTTCTGGCATAAAAATGAT
The DNA here is from genome assembly GCF_027789765.1 of Dendropsophus ebraccatus. NCBI lineage: Eukaryota > Metazoa > Chordata > Amphibia > Anura > Hylidae > Dendropsophus > Dendropsophus ebraccatus. Next base: position 22,946,757 of record NC_091460.1, on the reverse strand, counting down.
TCCATTGGACCATTCCACATTGGACCATTGTGTCATTTATATGCCTAGCTGCACTCTGTTAGGGTATGTGCACACTGAGGATTACAGACGGAACCTCCATCGCGTAATCTCAGCTCACACCCGCTTGTGGACAGCGGGGGGCGCGCATCTAGCCCCGTACCATAGACTCATTCTATGCACCGGCGGATTCTTCCTCTGTCCAACGAAGAACTCGATCATTCTTTGGGGGAGGAAGGAATCCACCGTGCATAGAATGGAGTCGATGGCCAAGGGCGGACGTGTAGACACGCGCCCCCGCTGCACAAGCAGGTGCGAGCTGGGAACGTACGTGACGGAGGTTAGTTGGTAGATTCCCGTGTAAAATATCCCTTATATAGTGTGGTGCCCACCTACGTGCGTGTTTCCCGGCAGCAGGGAAGCTGGAATCAACCTGCTCGCAGCGACTTTTACAGAGGAGGGGTCTGGAGGAGGAGGGCTCTGCCCGTGTACTTTCCTGATACTGTGATAACTCCCGTGTTTAAAGTGGAAGCGGTATGGCCTAGAGGAGGCAGCATGGCCTAGAACACAGATATTCACTGCAGCGCCATCACAGCACAGAATGAGGGAGCTGAAATACAGCCGTGCTGTGGTATGACGCTTTCGGCGCCAGTGCTTTCTACATTTCCATCTACAAAGTAAGATGGGCCGGAGTATCCCTTTAAAATAGTGGAGTGCCTCTCGTTTGGATTTGTGCCTTTAAGACAGTGGATATTGAATCAGGATTAGACTACTGGACCAGCTTTAGTTATTATCTGTACTTACGTGTGTATATCCATATATGCTTAACAGCTGGGCCATAGGGAGAGTAGTGTAAGAACCTAAATCCCCAATAACCCGACCACCGCATCCTTCTTCATACAGGAATAGTTTGGAGCTGTTACTGTGTGTCCAGACATTATCTGCAGAACATCTTTTAGAACTTTATGCACATATCCACAGGAGTCATATATGTGATATCCCAGAGTTATATTAGGCAGGAAATCTGTCCGATTATTAATTTCCTCAATGGCATAGAGAAAAGCTCTCAGATGGGTATATTCCCTGGGGTGAGCTCTGTGAAACAATACATGGAAATTGTGTAACTAGACTGTATTCCAAGTTCAGCAATCAAAAACATTTGGCATCCCTATACACAATGAATGGAGTTGTGTGCAAGGGCGATCTGCACCTTTAGTTCCCAGGAGGATGAGGTTCCCAATGATAGGGACCCACATGATCTGCTTATTATCCCTAATTTTGTGGGATAGAAAATAACTAAGGTGGCATATCCCTTTAATGAGAATCTTTCAAGAATTCAGACATAAGATACAGTCTCCCTTATACAGCAACTATAATATATGATGAAAACTGAGGATTTTCAGAGAAATTGAAGATTTAAAACTGGCTTTATGTTAGGTCATCCCAGCTGATTTATCCCAACCTGTAGCACTGATTGATGGGACTCTCCCTATCAATCAAGCTAAAGCAGATCCTGACTACTCATGCCTGTTATGAGGTGTAAGTATAGGTCTATTGGGGTGTTCCATCTCTATAAACATAGTATATAGATAAGACAAAGTATATCGAAAAGCAAGATGGCAACAAGACTCTTTTTTTCCTGACTTACACCACATCGTGCAAGCCACGGGAGTAGAGGATGCCGACACACTGATTCATCCTGTGGCTTGCACAGATGGATGTAAGTCAGGAATAAAGAAGTCTTTTTGGTCACAAACTTGATGAGCACATCTAGATATTTCTATGTACTTTCTCTAATTTATCTATTGTCACCAGCACTATAGGCCCTAGTACCCCAAATGTTTATCAGCCATACTTGTCTGGTAATAATTTGGTGTAATAGCGCATGTTAAAAGACCATGATCAGCCAACAAGCACAATGCCCTGTCCATGACAGTGACGGTCTGGTGCTCGTTCACTCTGTCGTAATAGGAGCTGAGGCAGCAGACCACTGCTAACTCATTGGGCCACCGGACAAGAGAAACAAGGGAGAGGAAGTCGATGTACATTGACTACTGGCAAACAGCCGAGCTCTAATGCTGAGAAATAGTGATGAGCGAGTACTAAAATGCTTGGTTGCTCGTTACTCGAGATGACTATTTTGCTCGTTTCGAGAAACGAACCCCATTAAAATCAATGGGAAACACTAGCATTTTTGGAGAGACCCAAGCTCGCCACAGGAAGGTTGTGTAAAAAAACCTGTCAACCTTAGAAAATGATGGAAAAACCACGGAAATAGGACAGGGAAAAGCAGGGACAGATGCATGGATGCTCTGAGGCTGCCTAATCGCACCATTACGCCAAATTTGGGCAACAGTAAGGCAAGTGATCACACAGTAAAGGATTAAAAACAGAGGTAGCATAAGAACCACCCCAAAATTTAGCCTGACACAGCATGGCAGTGAAGGACACAGGGAAACCATTGAAACAGAGGTAGCATATCAACCACCCAAAACTTAGCCTGACACAGCATGGCGGTGAGAACATAGGGAAACCATTAAAACAGAGGTAGCTTATCAACCACCGAAAAACTTAGCCTGACACTACGGAACACCACGGAAATGGATAGGAAATAGCAGGAGCTGACCCAGACCAAGATGGCAAGGCACATGCAACCACGGTCAAAGGCCTGAAGACTTTGCAGGTCTAAGGCCTTGAAGAGTGTTCCCCTCCCAGTGCCTAACAAGCTGACTGCTCCCCTCATCCCCCCTTAATAATTTGTCTTTTTAAATGTCACTGTCGTAATTTTATTTATTTATTTTTTTTGCAGAAATCAATAGTACAGTCGATTTTAAGGAACTGTGTAATTGGGTTTATTAACCGAAAAATATTTTTTTTTATCACAAAAAAGAAATTTGAAGGCTCTCCTCCCTGTCTTCATGGTTTTCCTATGGAGAGAGGGAAATGAGGCACCAAAACAGGACAACAAGAGTAATTTACAGCTACATCACCAGGCTCTGTCCTCTGATGTCACCAATGACCTCGCTGACCTCTGAAAAGCACTCTGAATAGCCCCCCTAATCCTTTGTTCTCTGCTCTCTGCTGCCAAATAATCTTGCTCCATCTCATCCCCCCCCTCCCTCTCCATAGCTCAGACAGGATCCGACCTGATGAAAAAGAGTGGAGACTTCCTGATTCTGAGCAGTGGATGACAGAAAGTAGAGATGGGGGGAATTGGGAAAAATATTTTTAAATGCAGATAATGGCATATTTGCCTAATAAACCCCAATTACAAAGTTTCTTAAAATCCCATGGACTATTAATTTCTGCAAAAATAAAATTAAAAATTAACAATTAACAACACTGACACTTTAACCCTTAGATGACCCCAGGGCGTATAGTTACGCCATGGAAGTCTGTCCCCAGACGACCTAGGGCGTAACTGTATGCCCTGGGTGTTTCTCCCGCTATGAAGTTGTGCTCCGGAGCGGAGCGCTCATAGCAGGGGGGCGGCTGCAATCAGCAGCCGGGACCTCACCGGTAATGACACGCTGCAGCGATCGCACTGCGCGGTGTCATTAACTCCTTAAACTCCGCGACCGCAGCGCGACCGCGGCGTTTAGGTGTAAGTGACAGGGGGAGTCCCCTGTCACTTACCGATCGGGACCCCCGCAGTGTGACTGCGTGGGTCCTGATCGGTAAAAACGGGACCGCCGGAGGTCTCTCATCTGCCTCCAGTGCTGTCCGATCGGCGATCTGCTACACTGAGCCTGCACAGGCAGGCTCAATGAGCAGATCGCCGATAACACTGAACAATGCTATGCCTATGGCATAGCAATCATCAGTGTAAAAATCCAAGTACTGTATGTAGAGTCCCCCAAAGGGACTTCAAATGTGTAAAAAAAAAAGTCAAAAACACTAACACACTACCCCCAAAACCCCCTCCCCCAATAAAAGTTGAAAATCACCCCCCTTTCCCATTATATCAATAAAACATATAAAATAAATAAACAAATAAACATATAATATACTGTAGCGTGTTAATTGTCCGATCTATTAAATATCAACAAGCATCATGCGAACGGTAACCGGCGTACACGAAAAGAGGGAAAAAGTGCGCGGATTACCGATTTTATGTTCATTATATATAAAAGAAATTAATAAAAAGTGATCAAAACGTCCGATCTTCACAAATAGGGTATTAATAAAAACAGAGATCATGGCGGAAAAAATGACACCCCATACAGCCCCGTAGGTGAAAAAATAAAACTGTTATAAGCGTCACAATAGCCCTATTTTATTTATATTAATTGCCAAAAAAAAGGATTTCATTTAAAAAAAATATATAACATTAGAGAATCTGTGTAAACCTGCATATGGTTTGTGTTCGGGCTGACCTATAGAGTAACAGTATCATGTCGCTTTTACCATTAGTGCATTACGTAGACACAGGAACCCCCCAAATGTTACCATATTGCATTCTTTTTTGCGATTTCACCAATTTATATCTTCATAAATAATATATTTGTGATTCCATCATACATGTTATGGTAAAATGAATGACACCATTACATAGTACAACTATTCCTGTAACAAATAAGCCATTACATGGCCTTGTAGATAAAAAACTGAAAGTGCTAGAGCTCTTAGAAGGGGAGGAGGGAAAAACGGAAGCACTAAGATCAAAATTTTTGCGGTCCACTGGGTCATTTTGGCCTGGTCCTCAAGAGTTAAGTAACTAGACTGACCTGGACTGGGGCATGACACCCCCTAACTACTTTAGCAGTTGGGTAATTTTCTCTAGCATGTGACTCACACACTTCTCTCCACCACTGGCACAGCATGGCAGTGAGGACAGAGTGACCCAGGTAGAAGCGGTAGCAGGTGAGCCTCCCAAATTTATGCCAGACACAGCATGGCAGTGAGGACAGAGTGACCCAGGTAGAAGCAGTAACAGGTGAGTCTCCCAAAAATTGTGCCAGACACAGCAAGGCTGTGTCGACAGAGTGACCAGGTAGAAGCGGTAACAGGTGAGCTCAAAAAATTATGCCAGACACAGCATGGCAGTGATGACAGAGTGACCAAGGTAGAAGCAGTAGCAGGTGAGCCTCCGAAAAATTATTCCAGACCAGCATGGCTGAACAACAATGGCTGTTGGCTGAGAAATTGAAGGAAGAGGGGGAGAAAAGGACATACGAAGAATCCTCATGTTGAGCTGCTTTCGTCGGGTGGACAGTTGAATTCAGGTGAAATCCAGGCTTTGTTCATTTTTATAAATGTCAGCCTGTCAGCGCTGTCAGTTGACAGGCGGGTGCGCTTAATACCACTAGCTGCTCTGAAGACCCGATCTGACAACAAGCTAGCGGCAAGGCAGCCCAGCACCTCCAAGGCGTAAAGTGCTGTTCGGGCCACCTTTCCAGCTTTGCAACCCAGTAGTTGTATGTAGCAGAGTGATCAGGAAGGACGTTGGTATGGTCAGCAAGGTACTCCCTCACGATCTTTCTGAAGGCCTTTCCCCTACTCTGTCTAGACTTGGGACTGGTGACATAGTCTTGCTGTGGTGCCATAAAACTGTCAAAGGCCTCGGAGAGTCTGCTCCACCTCTCCTCTTCCCCCGCTTTTTGGCCCACAGAACAACGTCCTCTGGCGCTAGTGGTGTCTGATGGGAAGTAAATTTTCAGCTTCTGCACCAGAGTCTATTGATATTGATTCACTCTCATACTGCGTTCCTCGAAGGAATGAGAGTTGAAAAGTTTGTCTTGTACCGAGGGTCCAGGAGTGTGAACACCCAGTAATTGGTGTTTTTTTTAAACATTTAACCCGAGGGTCACGGGAAAGACGGTCCAACATAAACTTAGCCATGTGTGCCAGGGTCCTAATATGCAAGAATTCCCTCTCCTCAAAAGGCTAACTCTCAATTTCCTCCTCCTCCTCCTCCTCCTCCTCCTCCTCCTCCTCCTCCTCCTCCTCCTCCTTCTCCTCCTCTTCCTCCTCCTCTTCCACCTCCTCCTCCACCACCACCACCACTAATTTTCATCTTCAGGCCATACATGCTCAACAGCTAAGGATTGAGCATGGGTATGCTCTTCAGTCGCGGCAGCAGTCTGCTCCTCCTCCTCTTCCTCCCTCCTCTACTTCGTGTTGAGAAACAGACGTAAGAGTGGGCTGGCTATCTAGCGGCGGATGTTCTTCCCCATCTCCTGAGACGAAGGTAAAGTTTAAGACTTCAGGCTGAGAAGGAAGATTTGAAGCAGACACGCAATGGGATGGTGAGGCTGATGATGGCGGCATCATCTCTGTTGACTCCTCAAAGGTGCCCAGTAGAGATGAGCGAACCGGGTTCGGGTTCGAGTCCATCCGAGCTCGAACGTTCGGCATTTGATTAGCGGGGGCTGCTGAACTTGAATAAAGTCCTAAGGCTGTGGAATACATGGATATAGTCATTGGCTGTATCCATGTTTTCCAGACAACCTAGAGCCTTATCTAAGTTCAGCAGCCACCGCTAATCAAATGGTGATCGTTCGGGTTCGGATGGACTCGAAACCGAACCCGGTTCGCTCATCTCTAGTGCCCAGTAAATGACAGATAGCAGACATCCACGTCCACTCTTCATTATAGATTTGAGGAAGCTGGCTGACCTGACTTGCCAAGGTTGACATCTGGTATTCCACAATGGCTCTGTGCTGCGTTAACCCTGGCTGTGATCTGGAATGTGGAATTCCACTGTGTGGGCATGTCGCACAGCAGTTGGTGAGCTGGCAGTTGTAAGCGCCTTTGCACTGCCCTAAGGGTGGCAGCATCTGTGGTGACTTGTGGAAATGCGCACAAATGCGCCGCACCTTGGTGAGAAAGTCAGCCAAATTTGGGTAGGTTTTAATAAACCGCTGCACCACTAGGTTTTAATACGGGGGCCAGACATTGCACATGTGAGAGGCTGTTGAGTTTCAGAGCCACTACCAGGTTCTGCCCGTTGTCACACATAACAATGCCTGGTTTGAGGTTCCACGGCCCGAGCCCAAGATCGATGCCGGCTGTGCCGTGATGCCCTGCAACAGCTCCTGGGCGGTGTGCCTCTTGTCGCCTAGCTCAGCAATTTCAACACCGCCTGTTGGCGCTTGTCCACCGCAGTCAGGGGCGTAGCTCAATGTCTCCTGGGCCCTGGTGCGAGAGGCCAACTTGGGCCCCCCCCCCCCCCCCCTTTCACGACCAAGTGATGCTATGTGTGTGTGTGGTAATATATATATATATATATATATATATATTATATATATATTATATATATATACACACACAGTGGTGCCTTGGATTATGAGCATAATTCGTTCCAGGACCGTGCTTGTAATCCAAATCCACTCTTAAACCAAAGCAAATTTTCCTATAAGAAATCATGTAAATGCAGACAATTGGTTCCGCACCCCAAATATATTTATTATTCTGTACTGTACAGTAATGGAGAGGATGGGACACAAGGGCTGACAGAGACTGCAGGGAGCATGAAGGAATGAGCAGTACAGATGTGGGCACATACATGCAGCACTCTCTGTCCGGGGAAAGAGGGGGTACAGCTATGGAGAGATTACCCCCCCCCCACAGTCCTGTCCCCTGATGTAAGCCCCAGCCTGAAGGGATCTGCTATGATTTGGAAGGTGTTTAGAGTACAGTGCTGTAGACCCCGCTATGCAGGCCATGCCCCTTCTCCACTCGCGCTCCCACCCAATACAGGAAGTTCTTAAACCAAAGCAATGTTCTTAAACCAAGTCACAATTTTGAAAAACTGTGAGCTCTTAAACCAAAACGCTCTTAAACGAAGTTACTCTTAAACCAAGGTACCACTGTATGTATATATATATATATATATATATATATATATATATATATTATATATATACACACACACACACCAAGACAGATATTACCTATTACCGCCATACTGTTTACCGACCAATCCTGTATATTACCAGTAATACCAGTATATAGGGAGGAAACATTACCGCCACACCACAACCACTACCATCACCACCATATTGTTACTGACCAATCCAGTATACTAAATCACCTCATCCAGTCATATAGAGGTGCCCCAGCTCTACACAGCTCTATACACCATATACATTACTGTGCAGTTATATCAGGGACTCACAGGAGACGTCTTTTCTGATCGGAGTTCTTTCCTTTTCATCATCTTCTCCATCCGTCCTGGGCCGTTATGAGAACTTCTCCGAGCCACGAATCCACAGAATCTGCCAGACAGACTATTAGGCTCCTCACACTGACACATCCTCATCTATATACACACTGCACATCTGTACTGTCCCCTTTACACCCTCATTTAGTGGGTAGCCCTTCCTCTGTGACCTCCTAATATATTGCCCCCCTCTGTGTATTCCCTCTCCCCCTATGTTGCCCCCCAAATAATGGCCCCCTCCCTTATAGATGCCCCCTCTACCCCCTCCCTTATAGATGCCCCCTCTACCCCCTCCCTTATAGATGGCCCCCTCTCTCCTCACCCTCCCCCCCAGATGCCCCCACCCCCCACCAAAGATGCCCCCTATACCCCCAAGATACCCCCCCACCTATAAGCCCCCTCCCCCCCCCCCCACCCCCCACCCTAGAATTGGTCCCCTTCCCCCCCCCTCCCTTATAGATGGTCCCCCACCTCCCCTCCCTTCCCCCCCCCTCCCTTATAGATGGTCCCCTTCCCCCCCCCTCCTTATAGATGGTCCCCTTCCCCCCCCTCCCTTATAGATGTCCCCCTTCCCCCCTCCCTTATAGATGGTCCCCTTCCCCCCTCCCTTATAGATGGTCCCCTTTCCCCCCCTTTATAGATGGTCCCTTCCCCCCCCTTCCTTATAGATGGTCCCCTTCCCCCCCTCCCTTATAGATGGTCCCGTTCCCCCCCCTCCCTTATAGATGGTCCCCTTGCCCCCCCTTTATTGATGGTCCCTTCCTCCTCCCTTATAGATGGTCCCCTTCCCCCCCTCCCTTATAGATGGTCCCCTTCCCCCCCCCCCTTATAGATGGTCCCCCCCCCCCCCCCTTTATAGATGGTCCCCTTCCCCCCCCTTATAGATGGTCCCCCCCCCCCCCCTCATGATGGCCCCTCTCTTCCCTCTATAGATCCCTCCCCTATCCCCCCACCCCCTCATAGACCCCTCTCCCCCTTCCCCCCCCCCCTCATGGGGCCCTCTCTTCCCCCCCCTCCACCTATATTGCCCCCCTTTCCCCCCACCTCATAGATGGCCCCTCTTTCCCCCCACCCCATAGATGCCCCTCCTTCCACCCACCCTCATAGCTTGCTCCCTTTCCCCCCACCCTCATAGATGGCCCCCTCCTTCCCCCACCCTCATAGATGGCCCCCTCCTTCCCCCCACCCTCATAGATGGCCCCCTCCTTCCCCCCCACCCTCATAGATGGCCCCCCTCTTTCCCCCCACCCTCATAATGCCCCTCTTCCCCCCCACCCTCAGATGCCCCCCTCCTTCCCCCCCACCCTCATAGATGCCCCCCTCCTTCCCCCCCCACCCCTCATAGATGCCCCCCCTCCTTCCCCCCCACCCCTCATAGATGGCCCCCCTCTTTCCCCCACATACCCTCATAGATGGCCCCCCTCTTTCCCCCCCACCCTCATAAGATGGCCCCCTCTTTCCCCCCCACCCTCATAGATGGCCCCCTCTTTCCCCCCCACCCTCATAGATGGCCCCCTCTTTTCCCCCCCACCCTCATAGATGGCCCCCTCTTTCCCCCCACCCTCATAGATGGCCCCCTCTTTCCCCCCACCCTCATAGATGGCCCCCTCCTTTCCCCCCACCCTCATAGATGGCCCCCTCTTCCCCCCCACCCTCATAGATGCCCCCCCTCCCTCATAGATGGCCCCCTCCTTTCCCCCCACCCTCATAGATGGCCCCCTCCTTTCCCTCCACCTCATAGATGGCCCCCTCTTTCCCCCCCCTCATAGATGCCCCCCTCCCTCATAGATGGCCCCCTCCTTTCCCCCCACCCTCATAGATGGCCCCCTCCTTTCCCCCACCCTCATAGATGGCCCCCTCCTTTCCCCCCACCCGTACAGGCTGATAAAAAAACAAAACTTAACTCACCTGACATCGCGCTCCCACGTTGATTCTCACTCCTCCTGGTCTGTCCCCGGCTGCTGCGCGGCTGCCGGGGGTGTCGCGTTTTATCCCCGGCAGCGCGCGCATCCCAGAACTCCCTGCGCGCCGGAAACCGGAAGTCAGGGCCCAAGGCGCGCAGGGAGTTCTGGGATGCGCGCGCTGCCGGGGGTAAGACGCGACACCCCCGGCAGCAGCCGGGGAAGACGGAGCCCGACTCTTGTGACCGCAAGCAAAACAATGCTTGCGGTCACAAGAGTGATTGATCGGGGGGCCCCGCGGGCCCCCCTTGTGGCGGGCCCGGTCGCGGCGGCGACCCCCGCGACCACGGTGGCTACGCCATCTGACCGCAGTGCTGATGCACATAGCGCTAACAAAAGGAGGCAAGGCTGCTCATGGAGGGTAATAGAGATGGAGAAAGAAGAGGAGGAGAAAGAGCTTTTATAAATCATGAGAGACCGCGACCGAGGTAGGCCCTTGCTAATCTCCGGTGTGGGCCAGCACATGAGCGGTAACAACGGGTTAGACTCTGTCCAGCCTACACCAAGTTGACCCAATGGTGCATTCAGGGAGATTTAGTGTCCTTGCCCGCCAGAACTTTTCCACGTGTCCGTGGTTAAGTGGACCTTGTCTCTTGACCACGTTGGTCAGGGCACAGATGATGTTATCTGACACGTGCTGATGTAGGGCTGGGACGGCACACTATGAAAGTAGTGGCGGCTGGGGACAGAGTACCGAGGGACAGCCACCGCCATGAGGTTCCTCAAGCCCTCTGTCTCTAACAGCGTATAAGGCAGCATCTCCAAGCTCAGCAGTTTGCCTACAGTATGTGCACATTTATGGCTTGTGTATGCGGGTGATTGGCAGTGTATTTGTGCTTCTTTTCAAAGGTCTGTTGTAGGGACAGTTGAACACTGCGCTTGGACACCTTGCTAAATGGTGTGGAGCATAGTGGAGATGAAGGGGTGCATGTGTAGGGCGGGAGGTGCCTGGGCAGGGGGACTGATAGAGCCAGCACGTGACACAGAGGAAGGAGCAAGGGGGTGACTTGCACTCACTGAATGGCCTTGGTTCCACTGAGTGGGGGTGTTTAGCACTCATATGCCTGTGCATGCTGGTAATGGTTAGGCTGGTAGTTGTAAGCTTCCCTGCTGATGCTGGTGGTGGCACACGTTGCACACTACAGTTTGCTCGTTCATCCGCACTTTCTTTAAAAACCTCCAGACTTGGGGAACATCTAGCCCTAGCCATGGGAGTTTGACTCCATGAAACAGTTGCCTAATCTACTTGCTCTGCCCCTGCTTCTCCCTCTGCACCACCCCTGTTCCTCTTCCAACCGGTCCTGCAGGTGAACTTGATTCCCCCTCAAAAGCACGGTCTTCACTAGGCTTATCCACCCAGCTCGGGTCAGTCACCTCGTCCTCATCCACCAGCTCTTCCTCCAATTCCATCCCTCTGCTCCCCACTTTGAGTTAAATCAATGTCTGACAAACCGGGTCTCATCATCATCATCAGACACCTCTTTCAACCTCACTTGCAAGTCCCCACTCTCATAACCCACTGACTGCATGAGCTGCATAGTTTGGGCATGATAGATCGACTGCTTCGGTTGCTCAGACTCAGGGAAGGGTCCAGAACAGAGTTCCTGGAAGCATAGTTCTGGTGGTGGATCTGAGTGGACTGCGTGGAAGACTGGGTGGTGGATAAGTTACTGGACACATTATCCACTATCCCCGTGATCACCTGTTCACACTGCTGCGGTTTCAATATCGGTCTACCATGAGAACCCCGTAAGTTGGGCGAAGAAGCTAGGAAGGGAATGTCGTGCGGTATGCCACTGCTCCCTCCTTAACAAGTGCTGCTGTGTCACCCTGCCCTGAACCACAGCCATTACCAACTGCATCGCTTGGAACGCCACACCCTCCTCCTCGTCCTTGACCCTTATCCCTGGGGTTCACCATTTTATGGACACTGCCACAGTATGGAGCTTAGATATGCCTTAAGTTAAAAAAAACAAAAAAAACAAAACAGAAATCAGAAAATATACTAGTGGTCCCACTGGTTTTTGAGGGGCTGTGGTATACAATCTGGTGGTGACTGCAGCTATACACTGTGTGACATCCCTTTTACTTTATGCAAGCAGTTGTAAACTTAGATAGGCCTTGCGTAAGAAATACAGAAATCAGAAATATACTAGTGGTCCCACTGGTTTTTGAGGGGCTGTGGTATACAATCTGGTGGTGACTGCAGCTATACACTGTGGTGACATCCCTTTTACTTTATGAAAGCAGTTGTAAACTTAGATAGGCCTTGCGTAAGAAATACAGAATCAGAAATATACTAGTGGTCCCACTAGTTTTTGGGGGGCTGTGGTGATACAATCTGTTGGTGGCTCCACCAATACACTCTGTGACACCCCCCTTTAGTCACCTACAGCCTCTGCTTGCCTCAATAAACTGCAAGCAACGCCTGAACTTGCCCCAACACCGGCTGTTGTGCGATGGTCAGCACTATGTGGAATTTCCACCTATTATATTGTTGGCCAGGGTGTGTGAGCAGCAGAGAGCATTAATGGAGTACCAGCTGCAAAATCCAATGGTGCCGCAAACTCAGCTCCCTCAATTTTCCAACCAGGACTGGCCATGGATGGCCGACATATGTGAGGTGCTGAGAATTTTTGAGGAATCCACCAAGAGAGTCAGCAGTGGTGATGCCGTTATAAGCCTTACCATCCCCACTACTGGGCCTCATCAAAGAATCTCTAATTTCCATAAGGGATAGTGCCTCTAAACGCAGAGGAGGCGGATAGAGAGAGACTTAAGTGAGGTGGACACCCCTTCCACAGTTGGGGCAGCTTCTCAGCATTTAATGCAGGAGGAAGAGGAGGATAAGGACATGTGGAGGAGGCTGGCGCGTATACTCGTGAGGGTTGCCTCCCTTTCATTTTGCAGGGATGGGGAGAAGAGGAGGGTGAGGAGGAAATTGAGTGTGATCCTTCCGGAGGAGGCAGCTAAGTTATGCGAATCAGAGTATTGCACACATGGCAGACTTTATGTTGGGCTGCTTTTTATGAGACCATCGTATTGTTAGAAGTATGGAGAGCAAACGGTACTGGATGTATACACTACTCGACCCCCAGTATAAGGAAAGGGTTTCCTCCTTTATTCTGGCAGAGGAGAGGACCGTAGACTTGGGGAATACTACAGGGAACTTGTCAGAAACTTACCTCGCCTGGTTCCAGCGACGTCTGCTTCCAGCTCGGCTCCGGTGGCCGGCTCGGGAGTTATGGCGTCGCTCCGCCCGCCCGGAGCCTAGTGACTTCACGGAGACCCGACGGTCTCACGTGACTGTTAGCCGGCCGGATCGGCACACAGCTGAGCGGCTGACTCAATCAGCCTCTGGTCCGGGCTCCTGATCCAGTTTAATGTAAATTCAACGCGAGCTTCTAATCGCTGGCTATTAGGTTAGCCCCTGGTCCCAGCTTCCCTGTGTCTGTTCCCTTTGTTCCCCATCCTAATCCCTCTGACTGTTTGACTTATTCTGACCCCGCCTGACCTGCGACTATCCGATTTGTATTGCTGATTCTGTACTGCGTTGCCCCGTGTGGTTTGACTTGGCTTTGTTCATACTCTCTATTGTGTTCTGTTTGTCTGCCTTGTTTTTGTGTTCCACGTCTACTTAGTGTAGGGAACATCTTCGTGGTTGTCCGCCACCGCCTAGGGTCGACTGAGGCAAGTAGGCAGGGACAGTGGGTGGAGATTCAGATCTAGGGCCCACTGTCTGGTTGTGTTTGTACCTCTCTGAACCCTGATAGAACTCCTTCAAAATATGATGGAAATCTTTCCACCGACCATCCCTGCTGTTAGAGAAGAGAGTACACGTGAGAACACCTGTAAGTTCCAAATCCAACAGGGGAAACACTTTCAAATGTGTGGAACACTTTCATGTCACCCCCTATGGAAACATCCACCACTGTACTACTGTACTACTAGTACCGTCAGGAGGGACAAAATGTCTTCCCTGATCCCTCACAGCCCTATACCTATTGGGTGTCCAAGCTGGACACATGGCATGAATTCTCCCTGTATGCCTTGGAGGTGCTGGCATGCCCTACCGCCAGTGTATATCTGAACGAGTGTTTAGTGCAGCTGGGGGTATTATCACTGATAAGTGCAGCCGGCTATCCACTGACAGTGCTGACCGACTGACGCTCATTAAATGAACAGGAACTGGATTGATAGAGAATTTGCATCTCCACCCGTGGAAAGCAGCCAAATGTGAAGTAGTTCCATGTAACTCTGATACACTTAATTTTCTCCTCCTCTTCCTCCTCAACCACCATAAAAGGGGCCCTTTATTAAAGAGGGCAATTTTTGTGGGGCTTAGCTCAAGAACCTACTTACATGGATTTTTTTTTTTTTTTTTTTTTTTGGGGGGGGGGGGCTCACCTGTAGGGCCCTACCTACATGCAATTTTTGGTAGGGGCTCACCGATACGGCCTACCAACATGCCAATTTTTTTTTTTGGGGGGGGCACACCTGTAGGGCCTACCTGCAAGCAAATTTTTGGGGGCTCACCCGGTAGGGCCCTACTAACTTGCAATTTATTTATTTATTTATTTATTTTTTTTTTTTGGGGGGGGGTCACCTGTAGGGCCTACCTATGTGCATTTTTTTTTTTTGGGGGGGGGAGCTCACCTACAGGGCCTTCCATGCAAATTTTTTGGGGGATCACCTGTAGGGCCTACCTACATGCATTTTTTGGGGGGGATCACCTGTAGAGCCTACTGCATGCAATTTTTTTTTTTTTTTTTTTTGGCTGGGGCTCACCTGTAGGGCCCACCTACATTCAATTTTTTGGGGGAGCTCAACTCTAGGGCCTGCCAACATGCAATGTTTTTTTTTTTTGGGGGGGGGGGGTCACCTGTAGAGCCTACCTACACACAATTTTTTATTGAGGGGGGCTCACCCCCTAGGACCTACCTACATGCATTTTTTTTTTATTTTTTATTTTTTTTGGGGGGGCGCTCACCTCTAGGGCCTACCTAGATGCAATTTATTTATTTTTTATTTATTTTATTTTTTTTTGGGGGGGCTCACCTCTAGGACCTACCTGCATGCAATTTTTTTTTGGGGGGGCTCACCTCTAGGACCTACTTACATGCAATTTTTGGGGGTGCCTCACCTCTAGGGCCTATCTACGTGCAATTTTTTTTGGGGGGAGCCAGTTTTATACTGTGATTTTGGGGTGTTAGATGCTTCCCCTGCCTGTCCCAGTTGCATTCCAGTGATGTTGGCATCATTTCCTGAGGTGTCATTGTGGACTTGATGAACTCCAAGTGGTCAAATAGATGTTTTTCAATAATCGAATAATTGTTCCCATAGACTTTAATGGGATCGAACATTCGATCGAATAGTCAAATATCATGGAGATATTCAATGTGAATATCGAATATTCCAATTTTTTCACTACTCGTTCATTAAAATGTACAATTTTTTTGACAAAAATGCCCACATTTCATGAAAAATTACAAAATTTAGCATTTAGTTACATGATAATTTTATTGCCAGTCTCATTACGCACGCGGCAATACTGAAAATGTGTACTTATTTATTTATTTATTTTCTACATTTATTATTGTATTGGGGGCTAGGGAGATATAATTTGTTGTGTACTTTATTTATTTATTTATTTGTGTGTCTGTTTTGTTTACTGTTGCCCTTTATTTTACTGTCCCACTTTACTATTTGATTGCCTAATTACAGGCACATTACATTGCAATGCAGATCTGCATTGCTTTTTAATGTGCCCATAATAAATAAAGCTGACAAGGCTCAGCCACCGTAGTTATAACTCAGGAGCCTTCAGGGAAGCCTCCTGGTGTCATAGCAACCATCGGGGCTGTGCGATCAATTCTGCACAGCCCCTGATGGCAAAAGAGGGAAGATTATTTCCTCTACTTTAAACTATAGGTGTTGCAATCAGCCTCATCGGGGCACCTATAGGGTTCACTGCTGCGATGCACACTCAGCACGGGCCGAGGCAGATGCGGCAGGTGCCTGGCTTTCACTGAAAGCCGGACGCACCGTGGGATGGCACAAGCACAGCTTCCTGCGGCCGTTATTTTCCACCACTACCGGCCTTCCTTTTTGAATTTCCGAACACTCCTGGTTTGTAATCCTCCATACCGGGGACAAACTAAATCATCCTTCTGGAAATACGTGAGAGTATTTTCAGAGTGTAATATTATCTATAATTAATAAACAGTTTGAGTAATTTTGTTCTCTCCATTAAAGGGGTAGTGCGGCGGTAAACAATTATTCACAGAATAACACACATTACAAATGTATTCCTGTAAGTGAATATTATTAAACAGAGGCTCCTACTATACCTATTTTTTTTTTTTTTCCATTTTCGTCCAAACATGTCTATTAATGGTGACTGATCTTTCATTTTCCAACCTACCTGACCAGATTCCTGCAGTTCCCAAATATCTCAACCCCCAGCTATTTTGCTCTACTAGTTTGTTGAGGTATCCCAGTTCTTTCCATTTTGTCAGGTAACGTAGCTTAGAGACCAGGAAGTAGTTCCTTAAATTAGGGATTGCCTAGTTTTATTCTGGGCTTCTGACCTTTCCAAATTAAGTCACGTACTATCACCTCCAATTCCTATACAAGATTTGATAAAGTATAATAATTATGTCTAAATTTATTCTATCCACCATACTCAGAGGCAGTCACAGCCAGATCTTAACCCTAGCTCAAATCCTCCTTAAGAGTTGGAACAACAATTAAGTTGGGTATTTCCTCATATCCCTATCACACCACCACTCCTAAATATCTAAACGTGTTCCCCTTTTTCAGACAGTTTATATTTTCATGACTAATTTCTCTATCTAGAGGCACCAGAGCCATTTTTATCTAGTTATTTCTTAACCCAGAAAAGAAACCAAACTTTTCCATCATATCCATTATCAGGCCCTGAGATTCAATAGTATTTCTCACATACAACAAGATGTCATCCAGATACAGGGAAATTTTGTCCTCTCTCCCCCGACTTCCACACACCCCAATGAGGAAATTCTAATCCAAATTGCCAATGCCTCTACATAGAGGGAAAAGATGTGGGGGGAGAGAAGACAGAGAATTACAGAGTGTCGGACTCGCCTGTCATTCTCATTGTTGGACTCATCTCAGAAGCGCGCGCCGGGCTTCGGGCGCTCATATCCCCGTCACCCCGACCATCTCCAGAAGCGGGACCCGGCGGGATTAGGTGAGTATAGGGTGCTGTAGCCGGGGATCGGGAGCCCTGTCACCCCGGCACAGGGGGTGAAAGGTCCCTCTTTAAATGATGGAAAAGAAGTTTCCTGAGAGATACTATCCTATAAAAATGTAAACATAATATATCTTGTGTAAAGTACGTGAGTAAATAGTGACAATGGTTCGTTCAACGCAGTTTAGATATCTATAGTGATATATAGCTATACTACTGAATACCTGGTAGTTTTGTGATGTGGTCTAGTATCCTCAATTCTTCTGTATCTTTTCAGTAGTTGTAGGTGTCGGGTTGGGAGCGGGCCCCAGCCGGTGGCTCCACTACTACCAACTCTCGGCATGCGGTGAGTAATCCAAAGGTTTTCCATGGAGTATCAGTGACGTCACTGTAGTAGTTGCCGTATTCATGCAGGTCAAACATCTAACATGTTTCGGCGATCAGTGGTCTTGGCCTTGATGCATCATTTAAGCACACACTGTAGCGCCTTAAGTGTACACACATATTTTTGGCGTAATTGTAAAAAATGTTGATCCACTCTTGATCCACTTTTTCCCCAAAACCATACTCCCCAACAGAGGCCAAAGGAAGGACCACTCCACCCTGTCGAATGCCTTTACTGCATCCAACATCTTCACGTCTGCAGTCTGTATATATACATTCCTACTGCACATACCCCGTGCAGTAGAATGTATATAGACGTTCCTGACTGTGTTGGGGTTTGATTTGCGCAGGACCGCTGCAGTAAGAGCGGCCCCACACCATCAGTGTCCCGGGAGCTTAAGGCCACAGGGCCGTTTCTAGGGGCGGGCGAGCCGGGCCACCGCACGGGGCGCCCACAGCTAGGGGCGCAAGACGGCGCCCGACAGTACCCCGGCCCGCAGCCCCTGCATCCTCAGGACTGGCCCGAGGATCTGGAATCTAAGTTCCAGATCCCCTGGCCAGAGAGACCTTTAGCTGTGCGTACAGCATGCACAGCTAAAGGAAATAGTGCTGGGGCAGAGACAGCGGCTTCCTGTGCAGGCCGCCTCTGTATGACAGGTGGCTGCCTGCACCGGAAGCCAGAAGAGGACGGACTCACCAAGAATAGGAGCTGGAGGCTGCAGGGGGAGAGGTGAGTAGCTGGTGGAACAACCTGCACAGAGGGAGCCGATATGTCCCGATAAGCCCGCCCCCCCGCGATAAGCCCCGCCCCCGACGATAAGCCCCGCCCCTGGCGCCAGAGCTGACGGGTCACCCAGCTCTCCCCTAATCCTGTATGGCAGCGTATAATGGAGGTCACCCAGCTCTCCCCTAATCCTGTATGTCAGTGTAATGGAGGTCACCCAGCTCTCCCCTAATCCTGTATGTCAGTGTATAATGGAGATCACCCAGCTCTCCCCTAATCCTGTATGTCAGTGTATAATGGAGGTTACCCAGCTCTCCCCTAATCCTGTATGGCAGTGTATAATGGAGATCACCCAGCTCTCCCCTAATCCTGTATGTCAGTATAATGGAGATCACCCAGCTCTCCCCTAATCCTGTATGGCAGTGTATAATGGAGGTCACCCAGCTCTCCCCTAATCCTGTATGGCAGTGTATAATGGAGGTCACCCAGCTCTCCCCTAATCCTGTATGGCAGTGTATAATGGAGATCACCCAGCTCTCCCCTAATCCTGTATGTCAGTATAATGGAGGTCACCCAGCTCTCCCCTAATCCTGTATGTCAGTGTAATGAAGGTCACCCAGCTCTCCAATAATCCTGTATGTCAGTATAATGGAGGTCACCCAGCTCTCCCCTAATCCTGTATGTCAGTATAATGGAGATCACCCAGCTTTCCCCTAATCCATTATGTCAGTATAATGGAGGTCACCCAGCTCTCCCCTAATCCTGTATGTCAGTAAAATGGAGATCACCCATCTTTCCCCTAATCCTGTATGTCAGTATAATGGAGGTCACCCAGCTCTCCCCTAATCCTGTATGTCAGTGTAATGGAGGTCACCCAGCTCTCCTCTAATCCTGTATGTCAGTATAATGAATGTCACCCAGCTCTCCCCTAATCCTGTATGGCAGTGTATAATGGAGGTCACCCAGCTCTCCCCTAATCCTGTATGGCAGTGAATAATGGAGGTCACCCAGCTCTCCCCTAATCCTGTATGGCAGTGTATAATGGAGATCACCCAGCTCTCCCCTAATCCTGTATGTCAGTATAATGGAGGTCACCCAGCTCTCCCCTAATCCTGTATGTCAGTAAAATGGAGATCACCCATCTTTCCCCTAATCCTGTATGTCAGTATAATGGAGGTCACCCAGCTCTCCCCTAATCCTGTATGTCAGTATAATGGAGGTCACCCAGCTCTCCCCTAAACCTGTATGGCAGTATAATGGATGTCACCCAGCTCTCCCCTAATCCTGTATGGCAGTGTATAATGGAGGTCACCCAGCTCTCCCCTAATCCTGTATGGCAGTGTATAATGGAGGTCACCCAGCTCTCCTCTAATCCTGTATGTCAGTATAATGGATGTCACCCAGCTCTCCCCTAATCCTGTATGGCAGTGTATAATGGAGGTCACCCAGCTCTCCCCTAATCCTGTATGGCAGTGCATAATGGAGGTCACCCAGCTCTCCCCTAATCCTGTATGGCAGTGTATAATGGAGATCACCCAGCTCTCCCCTAATCCTGTATGTCAGTATAATGGAGGTCACCCAGCTCTCCCCTAATCCTGTATGTCAGTGTAATGGAGGTCACCCAGCTCTCCCCTAATCCTGTATGTCAGTATAATGGAGGTCACCCAGCTCTCCCCTAATCCTGTATGTCAGTATAATGGAGATCACCCAGCTTTCCCCCTAATCCTGTATGTCAGTATAATGGAGGTCACCCAGCTCTCCCCTAATCCTGTATGTCAGTAAAATGGAGATCACCCAGCTTTCCCCTAATCCTGTATGTCAGTATAATGGAGGTCACCCAGCTCTCCCCTAATCCTGTATGTCAGTGTAATGGAGGTCACCCAGCTCTCCCCTAATCCTGTATGTCAGTAAAATGGAGATCACCCAGCTTTCCCCTAATCCTGTATGTCAGTATAATGGAGGTCACCCAGCTCTCCCCTAAACCTGTATGGCAGTGTATAATGGAGGTCACCCAGCTCTCCCCTAATCCTGTATGTCAGTGTAATGGAGGTCACCCAGCTCTCCCCTATTCCTGTATGGCAGTATATAATGGAGATCACCCAGCTCTCCCCTATTCCTGTATGTCAGTGTATAATGGAGGTCACACAACTCTCCCCTAATCCTGTATGTCAGTATAATGGATGTCACCCAGCTCTCCCCTATTCCTGTATGGCAGTGTATAATGGAGGTCACCCAGCTCTCCCCTATTCCTGTATGGCAGTATAATGGAGGTCACACAACTCTCCCCTAATCCTGTATGTCAGTATAATGGAGGTCACCCAGCTCTCCCCTATTCCTGTATGGCAGTGTATAATGGAGGTCACCCAGCTCTCCCCTATTCCTGTATGGCAGTGTATAATGGAGGTCACCCAGCTCTCCCCTAATCCTGTATGTCAGTGTATAATGGAGGTCACCCAGCTCTCCCCTATTCCTGTATGGCAGTGTATAATGGAGGTCACCCAGCTCTCCCCTAATCCTGTATGTCAGTTTAATGGAGGTCACCCAGCTCTCCCGTAATCCTGTATGGCAGTATATAATGGAGGTCACCCAGCTCTCCCCTAATTCTGTATGGCAGTGTATAATGGAGGTCACCCAGCTCTCCCCTATTCCTGTATGGCAGTTTATAATGGAGATCACCCAGCTCTCCCCTAATCCTGTATGTCAGTATAATGGAGGTCACCCAGCTCTCCCCTAATCCTGTATGGCAGCATATAATGGAGGTCACCCAGCTCTCCCCTATTCCTGTATGGCAGTGTATAATGGAGGACACCCAGCTCTCCCCTAATCTTGTATGTCAGTGTACAATGGAGATCACCCAGCTCTCCCCTAATCCTGTATGTCAGTATAATGGAGGTCACCCAGCTCTCCTAGCATCCTGTATGTCAGTGTATAATGGAGATCACCCAGCTCTCCCCTAATCCTGTATGTCAGTATAATGGAGATCACCCAGCTCTCCCCTAATCCTGTATGTCAGTATAATGGAGGTCACCCAGCTCTCCTATCATCCTGTATGTCAGTGTATAATGGAGATAACCCAGCTCTCCCCTAATCCTGTATGTCAGTATAATGGAGATCACCCAGCTCTCCCCAAATCCAGTAGGTCAGTGTATAATGGAGGTCACCCAGCTCTCCTAGTATCCTGTATGTCAGTGTATAATGGAGGTCCCCCAGCTCTCCTAGCATCCTTTATGTCAGTGTATAATGGAGATCACCCAGCTCTCCCCTAATCCTGTATGTCAGTATAATGGAGGTCACCCAGCTCTCCCTAATCCTGTATGGCAGTGTATAATGGAGGTCCACCCAGCTCTCCCCTAATCCTGTATGTCAGTATAATGGAGGTCATCCAGCTCCTCCCAGCATCCTGTATGTCAGTGTAATGGATGTCATCCAGCTCTCCCAGCATCCTGTATGTCAGTGTAATGGATGTCATCCAGCTCTCCCAGCATCCTGTATGTCAGTGTATAATAGTGGTCACCCAGCTTTCCCAGCATCCTGTATGTCAGTGTAATGGAGGTCATCCAGCTCTCCCAGCATCCTGTATGTCAGTGTATAATAGAGGTCACCCAGCTTTCCCAGCATCCTGTATGTCAGTGTAATGGAGGTCATCCAGCTCTCCCAGCATCCTGTATGTCAGTGTAATGGATGTCATCCAGCTCTCCCAGCATCCTGTATGTCAGTGTATTATAGAGGTCACCCAGCTTTACCAGCATCCTGTATGTCAGTGTAATGGAGGTCATCCAGCTCTCCCAGCATCCTGTATGTCAGTGTAATGGAGGTCATCCAGCTCTCCCAGCATCCTGTATGTCAGTGTAATGGAGGTCATCCAGCTCTCCCACCATACAGTTTGGGACCTTATAGGTGGGAAAGGAGAAGGAAGTTTCTGGAAGTGCGAATCCTGAGATGTTTTTCTGGCAGGTTCAGAAGAGATGAATTGTAGTTGCAAGAAACCATCATGGTGGTCTGAGCCGGATGGAGAGAAAAAGTGAAAGTGACACCCCAGATTAAAGAAGACGTCACCTGTGAGTCCCTGTATGATGAATTTGTATTGAGTAGAACATTATCTGTTAGGAGCGCTGCACTGCTCTATGCTGCAATACACACACTGCTTCTCCCTAGTATCCTGAATCTTGATAAAAGTCCCCCTTCCTTCCCCAGCGCTTTTATCAAAACTAGCCCTGTTGCCAAAATGACCTAGAAACTGCCCTATATATATATATATATATATATATATATATATATATATATATATATATATATATATATAATACTTTGCTTGGTCCTTTTAGGTTGTAAACCACACAACTTTTGGGAGGGGAAAACTGCCACTGCAGTTTCTATACCAAAACCAGAAGTGGGTCCAACAGAAAAAAGAAGTACAAATCCTCCCTTTATATTTTCCATCCCATTTGAACCCATTTCCGGCTTTGGCACAAAAACTGTAATGTGTAAAAACAGTCTTGTGTCCTGAATTTTATTTTTAATTATTTATTTATTTATTTATTTCAAATGTTTTAAATTGACAGTAAATTCTAAGAAAACCAAATAAGACGTGCTGCTCCAAAGTTAAAACGGAGAAAGACAAAAGGTGACAAAAGAAAAACTGTGTGTGAACAAATAATAAAAAATGTCCACTGTTTGCAAAAGACGTCCGAAAATAATAATTATGTTGAGGCCATGTTCACGCAACGTCAAAAATAGAGAAAAGGCGCCCGATTTTGATATTTAAAAAAATGGCAGTTTTTGCCGTGGACGTCAAAATAATAAGGCTATGCGCACACAATGTTTTTTCAGCCCCGTTTAAAATGACGTCCGTTATTTTGAGTCTAAAATAACGGACGTCATTTAGCTTTAAATAACAGACTTTTTTACCGCGGACGGCAAAATAATGAACATGAACATTATTTTCAGACGTCTTTTGCAAACAGCGGACGTTTTTATTAGTAGTTCACACACAGTTTTTCTTTTGTCACCGTTCTTTCTCCATTTTTACTATTAAATTCAATGGACTTTTCAATTAAGCCGCACCCAAAGGGCAATTAGTAACCCCAAACTAAAATAATGTGCAAACACCAGTCACTGCACTAAGGGGATGCCAGACAGCCAAATGAGGTATGTTATTTTAGACTCAAAATAACGTCCGTCATTTTAAACGGCGCTGAAAAAACATTGTGTGCACATAGCTTTATTATTTTAACGACCACGGGGAAAACGTCCGTTATTCAATGCATTGTGTGCATTGGACGTCTGTCTTCTCTTTGACTTCAATGCACTGCCATTGCAGTCAGTTAAATTGTGGCAAAAATGGACGTTTTTTTTTTTTTTTAAATATCAAAATCGGACTTCTTTACTTTATTTTTGATGTTGTGTGAACATATCCTTAACGTCATTTGCCTACAGGCCTGATCCAATTATTGCAGCTCTGTAGTATTAACTGGAATAAAGTTGATCTGTAATATCAAATATACTGTGCACTCCAAAACTTGTGTTGTTTCCAGAACACATTTTTTACTAATCTTTGATGAAGAAAAAAATTACAACAGTTAGTCTCATGTATAGTCACTCAAGATGAGGGAATTTACAGTAATAACTAAGTGAAGCACTTTATTATCGCTGTAATCTGCTTATCAGCCGGCTGCCCTGGGAAAAGCTGGGGAAAAGCCAGGGAAACTTCACCCAGGACTTTCCCAGGACTGGATTCAGCTTTTCCTGGCAGCCGACTGATAAGCAGATTGCAGAGATAACAAAGTGCTTTGCTTAGTTATTACTAGAGATGAGCAGGGAGTGAAATATTTGAATATTCAAATATCAAGTCGAGTAGACCCTGATACTCGAATATTTGATCGAATAACGAATTCCTATGGGAGAAAAATGCTTGACACTTGGAAATTAAAATTTGACCACATGGAGGTCACCCAGTCCACAATGACACCTCAGGAAATGAAATCAACACCTCTGGAATTCATCTGGGACAGCAGGGGAAGCATGTCTGGGTGCATCTTACATGCCAAGGTCGCAGTATTACTCCACTATCACAGCCTCTCAACTCTACACTCCAAAAAACAATATAACTTCTATGTAAAGTGGAAAAAAATACATGAAAACCTTCTTTCCTTTACAGTAATATGGACAGAAAGACAAATTTTACGTCAAAGAAATATTTTCATGCACCCCTTTAAATCACGTTGGCCTATGACAACCACAGATGGCACAGACAAGGGGGAAATCACACAGCACCCACCCCTAACTGTTATAGTGTGTGTGATGCCGTCAGACAAGTCCTCTTAAAATTTTCAAAGTCATCTGCCACTTCCATATGCCCTTAATACACATAAGGAGTGTGAGTCTAATGGCACACAAGAAGTATACAGCCATATACCCTCTCTATGACGTAATAGAATGCCCTACAGCAGGCAACAGGCGTTGAACTTTTTTATGCTGCGCACAGCATGCAAGAGTAGTACCAAGCTTTTATTTCTGGCCTTGGCACACAAGGAGTATACAGCCGTATACCCTATATACACAGATAGGCTATGTTCACACTACGTAAGCTTCCGGCCGTAGTGCGCTCCGTGAATATGGGGCCGGAAACTTACGTAGTTAGCGTACAATGCAAAGTATACGATCCCGGCCGCACAGTTCACACTTCGTATGAATGTACGCCGGGATCGTAAACGGCGCCGTAAGAAATGAACCAGACCATTGTTTCCGGACGGAAGGCTGTAACTTACGCCCGTAGCGTATCCCGCGAATCCGTACGAAGTGGTGATTTCTTCATTTTTCCACTCTTCTATGCAGATCCAAAAGGTTCTGTGGGGTGTCCAGGGCTAGGCGAAGATTTCCAAGTAAAAGACCGCTGTCAGATCGCTTCGTAGGGGGCTCGGGAAGCGTAAGTAGACTACGGGCGTACGTTCGCAATGCGTACGCATTGCGTACACATTGCGTACGCATCCGCCCGCACATCGAATATTCGCACGCCCGTTGTTTCAGCCGCACATGTACGGCGCCGTACGAAATGCGTACGGCTTTGTACGTAGTGTGAACATAGCCATACACTGCAGCCTATTTCTCACAGAGAATACACTCCAGCTGCCTGTCTGTCTGAACGCACCTATGTGACCTATGTGCTGTTAGTCGTTTTAATAACAATACATCTCTGCTTCACTAATATCTACTCAGCATTATACAGATCAGATCAAATGTATTATTTCTTACCCAATGCAGATTAGGTTTTTACGAACATGGTCTGTGAGTCTCCAGTTTCTTGCAGTGCTATGTACAGTAAAGATCCCTCCTATAATGAAGTCTCCTTCCTGAGAATATTTGTAGTCAAAGGTGTAATTCTTGATTACAAGATCACATTGGGCTGTAGGGTCCTGGATCTCAGAGATGCAGACGGTCACACAGAGAAGCAAGAACAGTAACATCATGTCCAGTAGAAGAGGCTTGTGTTCCCTCCAATGTCCCATCAGATGTATCAGCAGCAGCAGTACAGGAATGTAAGGAGTCATTCAGCAATGCTGAGGAGCTTGTAGCAGGGAGAGATTTATATAACCAGTTACAATGTATTTCAACCTGGAAATAAAGTATAGATCTGTTTAAGCCTTACTGTTTTAGAACCACCAGGGATGCACCTAAAGACGACGTTATATTTTGAAGAAACTGATTTTTATCTGATTTAAAACTCAAAAATAAACCAGCAAATCTTTAGAATGAAACATGAAAAGTTATTGTAAAGACAAATGGGGAAGCCATACAATAACAATGACCCATATGAGGTCTTTTTTTTTCTTTCTCAACACCAATCATACTTGGTAGAGATGAGCGAAGCAGTCCAAAATTTATTTCACGAGGTTCAAGAATATTGGGTGGGATTTGCGAATAATGATGAAATTTAATTAAAACAGGCAAACTATTGTAGCTACAATAGTGGGACTATTACAGAGTAATGTTTTCTTCAACAGCTGTTGTTCTGACAGGAAAGGAACTATCAGGTCTGTACCTGTAGTCTGAACAATGGCTTAATTCTCTGCCCAGGTTTATTCATCAGCCAAACCCATGTCCCTGTTGTTGTAGTCTGGTAATTTCAGATTTAAGCTCTTTTTGTCTTTGGTGGCTGACAGGTCTGATGACCTTTCAGCTATCACTTGTGCAGGTGTGTGCTCTGTGAGATCAGGAGATCATGGTGTCTTTACACAGAGAGATTTATCTGACACATTTTTGAAGCCAAAGTCAGGAACAGACTATAAACAGTGAATATTTCATAAAGGGAAGACTAAAAATTAAAAAAAAAAAAAAAAAACAACAACTGGGGAGCGATGTCATATCTTCATCCAACCTTTATAATACTATCACTGTAAACATGGAATGTACTCACTCAATGGAGGGGAGAAAACCTATCTCCCCCCCGAACTCCAGGATCACCCTTAGCCTGTTTGCAGGAGAAGCAGCTCCTTTCTTCAGCTGAGTCCGGCCGGCTCCTCGTCAATGGGTGAGGTCCCATCTGATCGCCAAGAACAATACCGCTCCCAAAGTACGTTTTTTTAGTTTTGGTTTTCTGCTATAAAGGGAAGACTGAGATTTCTCCTCTTTTTAAGGGGTACTCCAGCCCGGGGGTATTTTTAAGCTATGGCCGGGGAGAGGGTGGTTATATATGGCAGCAATCACTTACCTCCCGGTTTCAGCTTCGGGTCCCGGATCACGCCACTCCGTACACCCGTCCCGTGGCCGCTTCCTGGTGTGAGCTGCGGCATAAGACGTGAATTGTCAAGGCAGCTCAGCCATTCAGTGGCCATAGAGGAGTCCCACCTCAGCCGCTGAATGGCTGAGCTGCCTTGAGACGTCACGTCTCATGCCGCAGCTCACACCAGGAAGCGGCCGCAGGATGGGTGTATGGGGTGGCGCGATCCGGGACCCGGCGCTGGAACAGAGGAGGGAAGTGATCGTACTCGTTACTCATAGGAGCATCTTGCGATACTCGAGAAAATGGCCTAATCCCTTTTCTGTAAGTTTGGGTGCAATTTCTCAGGCGATGAACATGCAGGAGACTCTTTGGTACATCCTGCGATCACGTGGGACCCAAACATGTTGATGTAAAAATTTGTGCCGGCGGCACTCAACTCACATGCATGCTGGAATGGAATAGGGACAGAGCTGCTGCTCGTCAGAGAGAGCGTTGAGGAGGGAATTAGCATTCCAGTAGGCAGGGATACTATATACATAACTCAACAGCCCTTTTAAGGGCTTAAAATCTTTATTTTTTTTTTATTACTCCAGACTGCTGGCTGGGACTTGCAGTGCAGCTGACACGATTTTAGCAGCACGCTGTGGTGATCGGCAGAAAGGGGACAGCTGGTGTTGCATACAGACCCCAAAGAAGTCTTAAGTACTATTATATTTTTTTGTGGCTGGTGCTGCTGTTGTTGTACATGATATTGCTGTGATTTGTAGTACAGCTGCATAGAACCTCACTGCTCATTGTCCTGTGTAACAAGTGGCATAGATCATATACCACCACTTGCACAGACTATACGACAACCTTTAAAAACTAGTGTGATCAGTATATTTTCGTATTTCTTTATTTCTCCGTGCAGCCATTTCCAAGCTCACTGCTAATTGCCCTGTGTAAGAGGATGGCATACAGTATATAGCTGCATTTACCCACAGATTGTATACGACAACCTCCAAAAAGTAGTGTGACCATATATTTTCTTATTTCTTCATTTTTTTTTTGCAGTCATATCCAAGCTCACTGCTAATAGCCCTGTTTAAGAGGGTGGCATGGCATACAGTATATGGCTAGGTTCACACTATGTAACTGTGCGGCTGTATTTTTTATGCGGCTGTAAATGTGCGGATGAAACTCCGGCCGTGGGAAAAAATAGACATGCGGCTCAAAACATACGGTCATTTACTTGGAAATCTGGTTCAACTAAAAATAATAAATAAAATCTTAAGAAAGTGATGCAAACACCTCTGGATGCATCTGGGAAAGCAGGGAACACAGTTTACATGAATTGCTATTACCGGGGTTTGCTATCCTCTGCACTAATGCCAATGTCTCTCATGGTTAATCTATTAAAATAATAAAACACATTTTCGTTGTAATAAAGTGCCTTTCGTTATTCAATAATTAAATTTAAACTAATCCATCATTTTGCAATTAAATATACTGTTAAAATAAATAGATATATAAATAAATGTATATTTATATATATATTTATTTTTTGACAGTATATTTAATTGCACAATGATGGATTCGTTAGAATTAAATTATTTACCAACGAAAATGAATTTATTTCAACGAAATTGTGTTGTATTAATTAAATATTAATTAGTACAGGAAGCTCCATAAGCCGTTAATTCATATTGCCGGCAATAGAGCTTTCTGTACTAATCATCACTTTACTTTAATGAAAACATCAAATGTTTCTTCTAATTATGTTATCACAATAGCATTATTAGAAGAAACATTTAGAATTATATGTGCGCTCAGCTGATTGGCTGATCGGCTCAGCGCACGTATAATTAGCGGATCCGCAGCACAGTGACTTCATTGTGCTGCGGACCAGCGAAGAGACAACATCGGGGTGAGTATAGAGCTCTTACCACCCCCTCCCCAGCACTGCACCCCTCCCAGCAAGGGAGGGGGGGTCAGTTAACCCCTTCCTTGCTGGGATGGGTGCAGTCTGACATCAGTCTGGCCCCCAAGGGGTTAAGGGGGATGCAATACATCCTCCCTTAACCCCTTGGGGGCCAGACTGTAAGCAGCGATCTGTAAAGATGCTGCATACTGTAAGGAGCACAACACCGCTCACAATGATGGGTGTTGTGCTCCTGTTTGTGTGTTTTTTGTGTGTTTCTCCCTTTTTGTTTTTCAGATATCGGTATCCTGTGGATTACGTCGGATTACGTGGACTACGTCGATGACCAGCGTTTTTTTAATGTTTTTTTTTTTTTATAAAATGGTCAAGGAGGGGTGTGGGGTGTTTTTATTTGAATAATTTTTTTTTTTAACTTGTGTCTTGTCTTTATTTCTTTACTTTATAGACTTAGTAGTGGAAGCCGTCTAATAGACGGAATCCATTGCTAAGTTGGGGACTAGTGTTAGCCGGTATAAAATGGCTAACAATAACCCCCTATTATTACCCCAGTACCCAATGCCACCAGGGGTACTGGGAAGAGCCGGGTGCCAGTGGTCCCGGAGCGTCAAAATTGGCGCTCCTGGACCGGGCGGCAGCAGGCTGGTAAGATTTAGGCTGGGGAGGGCCTAAACCAATGGCTCTTCCCACCCTGGTGTTACCAGGCTGCTGTTGTTTGGTTTTTAACCCGGCTGGTTATAAAAATAGGGGGGACGCTATGAGGTTTTTTTAAAAAAATAAATAAATAATAAAAAAAAAACGCATAGGGTCATCGATGTAGTCCACGGAATCCAACATAATCCACAGGATACCGATATCTGAAAAACAAAAAGGGAGAAACACACAAAAAACACACAAACAGGAGCACAACACCCATCATTGTGAGCGGTGTTGTGCTCCTTACAGTATGCAGCGTCTTTACAGATCGCTGCTTACAGTCTGGCCCCCAAGGGGTTAATGGAGGATGTAATGCATCCCCCTTAACCCCTTGGGGGCCAGACTGATGTCAGACTGCACCCATCCCAGCAAGGAAGGGGTTAACTTACCCCCCCTTCCTTGCTGGGAGGGGTGCAGTGCTGTGGAGGGGGTGGGGAGAGCTCTATACTCACCCCGATGTGTCCTCTTCGCTGGTCCGCAGCACAATGAAGTCACTGTACTGCGGACCGGCTCATTATATGTGCGCTCAGCCGATCAGCCAATCAGCTGAGCGCACATATAATTCTAAATGTTTCTTCTAATAATGCTATTGTGATAACATAATTAGAAGAAACATTTGATGTTTTCATTAAAGTAAAGTGATGATTAGTACAGAAAGCTCTATTGCCGGGAATATGAATTAACAGCTTATGGAGCTTCCTGTACTAATTAATAGTTAATTAATAAAACACATTTTCGATTAACGAATCCATCATTGTGCAATTAAATATACTGTCAAAAAATAAATATATATATAAATATACATTTATTTATATATCTATTTTAACAGTATATTTAATTGCAAAATGATGGATTCGTTAGAATTAAATTATTGACCAACGAAAGGCACTTTATTACAAAGAGAATGTGTTTTATTAATTTAATATATTAACTATTAGAGGCATCGGCATTCGGCATCATTGCCGGCTATTTTTGAAGTACTCCTTACGGACCGCCTGTCAATCCTCGGCCGCATGTCCAGCCGCAAACAATGGTCTTGTTCATTTTTTAAGGGTCCGTTTACGATCGGGCCGTAGATTCATACATAGTGTGCACTGTGCAGCCGTATATCCTATACTTTCCAGCGTACGCATGAACCACCAAAAATACAGCCGCACAATTACAGCCGCAAATACAGCCGCACAGTTACATAGTCTGAACCTGGCCTATAGCAGTACTTACCCACAGATTGTATTTGACAACCTCCAAAAACTAGTGTGACCAGTATATTTTCTTATTTCCTTATTTTTCAGTGCAGCCATATCCAAGCTCTTTGGTAATCGCCCTGTGTAAGAGGGTGGGATACAGTATATAGCTGAAGTTATCCACAGAATTTATACGACAACCTCCAAAAACTAGTGTGATCAGTATATTTTCTTATTTCTTCATTTCTTCGTGCAGTCATATCCAATCTCACTGCTAATTGCCCTGTGTAAGAGGGTGGCATGGCATACAGTATATAGCAGCACTTACCCACAGATTGTATTTGACAACCTCCAAAAACTAGTGTGACCAGTATATTTTCTTAATTCTTTATTTCTCAGTGCAGCCATATCCAAGCTCACTGCTAACTGCCCTGTGTAAGAGGGTGGCATACAGTATATAGCTGCAGTTACCCACAGATTTTATACGACAACCTCCAAAAGCTAGTGTGACCAGTATATTTTCTAATTTCTTCATTTCTTCGTGCAAACATATCCAAGCTTACTGCTAATTGCCCTGTGTAAGAGGGGGGCATACAGTATATAGCAGCACTTACTCTTAGCTTCTGATGGGGAGGCAAGTTCAGTCACCGGACCAGTTGGAAGAAAAAAAGGGGTGGGCAGAGGGAGAAGCAGGGCCAGAGCAAGTAGATCACGTGGCCAGGCCTAGATGTTAGCAAGTCTGGAGGTTCTTTAAAGAAACTGCGGATGACCGATGGACTGTAGTGTGCAACCTGTGCCATGCCAGGATCAGCAGGGGAGCCACCACTACCAGCCTAACCACTACCAGCATGCACAGGCATATGAGTGCTAAACATCCGACTCAGTGGAACCAATGCCGTTCAGTTACTGCATGTCACACCCCTGCTCCTTCCCCTGTGTCACGGGCTGACTCTGTTAGTCCCCACTCCCAGGCCCCAGGCACGAGCACCTCCAGCCCTACACCCACCCTCTTACCTTCACTATGCTTCACAACCTCCAGCAAGGTGTCCAGACGCAGCTTTCAACTGTCCCTACAACAGACCTTTGAACAGAAGTGCAAATACACTGCCACTCCTGCCGCGACTGAAGAGCGTACCCATGCTCTATCCTTAGCTTGTATGGCCTGAAGTGGAGGAATTGGTGGAGGAGGAGGAAATTGAGAGTCAGCCTATTGAGGAGAGGGAATTCTTGCGTGTTGGGACCCTGGCGCAGATGGCTGAGTTTGTTAGCCTGTCTTTCCCATGACCTTCGGGTTAAAAAAATTATTGACAACAACGATTACTGGGTGTTCACCCTCCTGGACTCTCGGTACAAGAAGAACTTTTCCACTTTCATTCCTGCCAAGGAACACACTATGAGAGAGAATCAATATCAACATGGCTGAGTGCAGAAGCTGAAAAGTTACTTCCCATTTGACACCACTAGCGCCAGAGGACACAATTCTGTGGGCCGAAAAGTGAGGGAGAGGAGAGGTGGAGCAGGCAGCTTGCCAAGGGGCAGCTGAACACTCTCCAAGGCCTTTGAAAGTTTCATGGCACCCCAGCAAGACTATGACAGCGCCATGCTGTGTCCGGCATAGTTGTTGGGAGGCTCACCTGCTACCGATTCTACCTGGGTCACTCTTTCCTCGCAGCCATGCTGTGTCTGGAACAATTTTTAGGAGGCTCAACTGCCACAGCTTTTACCTGGGTCACTCTGTCCTCACCACCATGTTTTGTCTGGCATAATTGTTGGGAGGCTCACTTGCTACTTACCTCACTTTTAATGGTTCTCTTTGTTCTCACCATCAAGCTGTGTCTGGCATAATTGATGGGAGGCTCACCTGCTACCGCTTCTACCTGGGTCACTCTGTCCTCACCACCATGCTGTGTCTGACATTATTGTTGGAAGGCTCACCTGCTACTGCTTCTACCTGGGTCACTCTGTCTTCACCGCCATGCTGTGTCTGGCATAAGTGTTGGGAGGCTCACCTGCTACCGCTTCTACATAGGTCACTCTGTCCTCACCGTCATGCTGTGTCTGGCATAATTCTTAGGAGGCTCACTTGCTACCTCACTTTTAAAGGATTTCTGTGTCTCATGCTATGCTGTGTCTGGCATAATTGTTGGGAGGTAAACCTGCTACCGCATCTACATAGGTCACTCTGTCCTCACCGCCATGCTGTGTCTGGCATAATTCTTGAAAGGCTCACCTGCTACCGCTTCTACCTGGGTCACTCTGTCCTCACCGCCATGCTGTGTCTGGCCTAAGTGTTGAAAGGCTCACCTGCTACCATTTCCAACTGGGTCACTCTGTCCTCACCGTGATGCTGTGTCTGGCCTAAGTGTTGGGAGGCTCACCTGCTACCGCTTCTAACTGGGTCACTTTGTCCTCACCGCTATGTTGTGTCTGGCATAATTGTTGGGAGGCTCACCTGCTACCGCTTCTAAATAGGTGACTCTGTCCTGACCACAATACTGTGTCTGACATAATTGTTGGGAGTCTCACTTGCTATCTCACTTTAAATGGTTCTCTGGGTCCTCACCGCCATGCTATATCTGGCATAATTGTTGAGTGACTCACCTGCTACCACTTCGACCTGGGTCAATCTGACCTCACCGCCATGCTGTGTCTGGCATAATTGTTGGGAGGCTCACCTGCTACTGCTTCTACCTGGGTCACTATGTCCTCACCGCCATGCTGTGTCTGGCATAATTCTTGGGACGTTAACTTGCTACCTCTCTTTTAATGGTTCTCTGTGTCCTCATCACCATGCTGTGTCTGGCATAATTGTTGGGAGTCTAACTTGCTTCTTCACTTTTAATGGTTCTCTTTTTCTCACCGCCATTATGTATCTGGCATAATTGTTGGGTGGCTTACCTGCTACCGCTTCGACCTGAGTCACTCTGACCTCACCGCCATACTTTGTCTGGCATAATTGTTGGGTCACCTGCTACCGCTTCTACCTGGGTTACTCTGTCCTCACCACCATGCTGTATCTGGCATAATTGTTGGGAGGCTCACCTGCTACCACTTCTATCTGGGTCACTCTGTCCTCACCGTCATGCTGTGTCAGGCATAATTGTTAGGAGGCTCACCTGCTACCGATTCTACCTGGGTCACTCTGTCCTCACCGCTATGCTGTGTCTGTTATAAGTGTTGGAAGGCTCACCTTCTACCGTTTCTACCTGGGTCACTCTGTCCTCACCGCTATGCTGTGTCTGGCATAATTGTTGGGGGGCTCACCTGCTATCGCTTTTAAATAGATGACTCTGTCCCGACCACAATACTGTGTCTGACATAATTGTTGGGAGTCTCACTTGCTACCTCACTTTAAATGGTTCTCTGGGTCCTCACTGCCATGCTATATCTGGCATAATTGTTGAGTGACTCACCTGCTACCACTTTGACCTGTGTCAATCTGACCTCACCGCCATGCTGTGTCTGGCATAATTGTTGGGAGGCTCACCTGCTACTGCTTCTACCTGGGTCACTCTGTCCTCAACGCCATGCTGTGTCTGGCATAATTGATGGGAGGTTAACTTGCTACCTCACTTTTAATGGTTCTCTGTGTCCTCATCAACATGCTGTGTCTGGCATAATTTGTGGGAAGCTCACCTGCTACATGGCTGTGTTCTCACCGCCATGATGTATCTGGCATATTTGTTGGGTGGCTTTAACCTGAGTTACTCTGACCTCACCGCCATACTTTGTCTGGCATAATTGTTGGGAGGCTCACCTGCTTCCGCTTCTACCTGGGTTACTCTGTCCTCACCGCTATGTTGTGTCTGGCATAATTGTTGGTATGCTCTCCTGCTACCGTTTCTACCTAGGTCACTCTGTCCTCAACGCCATGCTGTGTCTGGCATAATTGATGGGAGGCTCACTTGCTACCTCACTTTTAATGGTTCTCTGTGTCCTCACTGACATGCTGTGTCTGGCATAATTTGTGGGAAGCTCACCTGCTACAGCTTCTACTTGGGTCACTCTGTCATCACCAACATGCTATGTCTGGCATAATTTTTGGGAGGCTCACTTGCTACTCACTTTTAATGGTCCTCTGTGTCCTCACTGCCATACTGTGTCGGGAATTATTTTTGGGAGGCTCACTTGCTACCTCACTTTTAATGGTTCTCTCTGTCCTCACCGCCATGCTGTGTCTGGCATAATTGTAGGGTGGCTCACCTGCTACTGCTTCTACCTGGGTCTCTCTGTCCTCTCCGCTATGCTGTGTATGTTATGGTTGTTGTGAGGCTCACCTGCTACCACTTCTACCTAAGTCACTTTCTTCAATGCTATGCTGTGTCTGGCATAATTCTTGGGAGGTTCACTTGCTACCTCACTTTTAATGGTTCTTTGTGTCCTCACCGTGATGCTGTGTCTGGCATAATTTTGGGTGGCTCACCTGCTACCGCTTCAAACTTGGTCACTCTGACCTCACCGCCATGCTATTTCTGGCCTAATTTTGGGAGGCTCACCTGCTACCACTTCTACCTGGGTTACTCTGTCCTCACTGATATGCTGTATCTGGCATAGTTGTTGGGAGGCTCACCTGCTACTGCTTCCACCTAGGTCACTCTGTCCTCACTGCTATGCTGTGTCTAGCATATTTCTTGGGAGGTTAACTTGCTACCTCACTTTAAATGATTTTCTGTGTCCTCATCACTATGCTGTGTCTGGCATAATTGTTGGGAGGCTCACTTACTACCTCACTTTTAATGGTTCTTTGTGTCCTCACTGCCATGCTGTGTCTGGCATAATTGTTGGGTGGCTCACCTGTTACCGCTTCGACCTGAGTCACTCTGACCTCACCCCCATACTGTCTGGCATAATTGTTGGGAGGCTCAACTGCTACCACTTCTACCTGGGTCACTCTGTCCTCACTGCCATGCTGTGTTTGATATAATGTTGGGAGGCTCACTTGCTATCGCTTCTACCTAGGTCACTCTGTTCTCAATGCTATGCTGTGTCTGTTATAAGATTTGGGAGGATCCCTTGCTACCGTTTCTACCTGGGTTACACTGTCCTCACCGCCATGCTATATCTGGCATAATTGTTGGAAGGCTCAACTGCTACCGCTTCTAACTGGGTCACTCTGTTCTCAACGCTAT
This sequence comes from Dendropsophus ebraccatus, assembly GCF_027789765.1. NCBI lineage: Eukaryota > Metazoa > Chordata > Amphibia > Anura > Hylidae > Dendropsophus > Dendropsophus ebraccatus. The sequence goes on along the minus strand of NC_091460.1, from coordinate 22,910,650 downwards.
GCTGTGTCCGGCATAATGCTTGGAAGGTTCACTTGCTACCTCACTTTTAATGGTTCTCTGTGTCCTCATCACCATGCTGTGTCTGGCGTAATTGTTGGGAGGCTCACTTGCTTCCTCACTTTCAATGGTTCTCCATGTCCTCACCACCATGCTGTGTCTGGCATAATTGTTGGGAGGCTTACCTGCTACCGCTTCTACCTGGGTTACTTTGTCTTCACCGCCATGCTGTATATGGCATAATTGTTGGGAGGCTCACCTGCTACCGCTTCTACCTAGGTCATTCTGTCCTCCCCGCTATGCTGTGTCTGTTGTAAGTGTTGTGAGGCTCACCTGCTACCACTTCTTACTTAGTCACTATCCTCACTGCTATGCTGTTTCTGGCATAATTTTTGGCAGGTTCACTTGCTACCTCACTTTAAATGGTTCTCTGTGTCCTCACCTCCATGCGGCGTGTGGCATAATTGTTGGGAGGCTCATCTGCTACCTCATTTTTAATGGTTCTCTGCGTCCTCACCTCCATGCTGTGTCTGGCCTAATTTTTGGGAGGCTCACCTGTTACCGCTTCTACCTGGGTCACTCTGTCCTCACCGCCATGCTGTGTCTGGCATAGTTGTTGGGAGACTCACTTGCTACCGCTTCTACCTTGGTTACTCTGTCCTCACCGCCATTCTGTATCTGGCATAATTGTTGGGAGGCTCACCTGCTACCGCTTCTACCTAGGTCACTCTGTCCTCACTGCCATGCTGTGTCTGGCATAATTGTTGGGAGTCTCACCTGCTACCATTTCTACCTGGGTTACTCTGTCCTCACCGCCATGCTGTATCTGGCATAATTGTTGGGAGGCTCACTTGCTACAGCTTCTACCTGGGTCACTCTGTCCTCAAGGCCATGTTGTGTCTGGCATAATTGATGGGAGGCTTACTTTCTACCTCTCTTTTAATGGTTCTCTGTGTCCTCACTGCCATGCTGTGTCGGGCTTAATTTTTGGGAGGCTCACTTGCTATTTTACTTTTAACTGTTCTCTGTTTCCTCATTGACATGCTGTGTCATGCATAATTTTTTGAAAGCTCACCTGCTTTTTCTTCTACCTGGGTCACTCTGTCATCACCACCATACTATGTCTGGCATAGTTTTTGGGAGGCTCACTTGCTTCCTCACTTTTAATGGTTTTCTGTCTCCTCATTCCTATGCTGTGTCAGGCATAATTGTTTAGAGGCTCACTTGCTAGCTCACTTTTAATAGTTCTCTGTGTCCTCTCTGCCATGCATAATTTTTGCGAGGCTCACCTGCTACTGCTTCTACCCAGGTTAATCTGTCCTCACTGCCATAAATTTTGGAAGGCTCACTTGCTACCTCAGTTTTAATGGTTCCCTGTGTTCTCACTGCCATGCTTTTTCATGCTAAATTTTGGGTTGATTCATATGCTGCATCTGTTTTAATATTTCACTGTGTTCTCACCGCCATGCTTTGTCAGGCTAAGTTTTTGGGTTGTTAAATGCTACCTCAGTTTTAATGGTTCCCTGTGTTCTCACTGCCATGCTGTGTCAGTTTTTTTTTTTTTTTTTTATGATCGTATGATGCACATGGCACTTTGAAATATTTAAAATTTTCTGGCCAAAGCATTGATCCGTGTAGTTTCTCTTCCCTCATGTTGTGTTTTTTTTTTCTGTGCCGTCCTCCTTATATAATGTTTTACGGTATATGTTTTTAAATTAGGTTACTAAACAAATTGTACCCGGGCAGCACAGTGGCTCAGTTGTTAGCATTGTAGCCTTGCAACGCTGGAGTCCTGGGTTCAAATCCCACCAAGGGCAACATCTGCAAAGAGTTTGTATGTTCTCACAGTGTTTGTGTGGATTTCCTCTGTGTACTCTGGTTTCCTCCTACACCCAAAATCATACAGATAGGTGAAGCACTGCGGAATCTGTGTGTGCTATACAAATAAAAACTTTTATTAAAAATTATTATTATTATTAAGCTTTACAAATTTTTCTAAAAATTGAGTTGTGGCTCGGATGGTTTGTTTGAAAAAACTTTGGAGATGGCATGCTTTGTGACACATCATTGAGCATATAAGTATTTTTTGACACACTTGGGGCTATATAGCAAAAATATTTGGTTGAGCTAAATTTTGGGGTGGTTCATATGATACCTCTGTTTTAATGGTTCACTGTTTTGTCACCGCCATGCTATGTCAGGCTAAGTTTTTGCGTGGTTCATATGCTACCTCTGTTTTAATGGTACTTTGTGTTCTCACTGCCATGCTGTGTCAGGCTAAATGTTTTGGCGGTTCATATGCTACCTCTGTTTTAATGGTTTTCTGTGTTCTCACTGCCATTCTGTTGCTCAGAATTTGGCGTAATGGTGCGAGTAGGCAGCCTCAGAGGCATAAATTCATGCTGCCCCTGCTGTTTCCTGTCCATTTCCGTGGTGTTTCCATCCTTTTCTGAGGTTGACAAGTTTTCACACAACCTTCCCTAGGCCGAGCTTCAGTCCCCTGCAAAAATCCTTGAGTTTCCCATTGACTTCAAGGGGGTTCATTACTCAAAACAAGCACCCGAATATCGGGAAAAATTCATCTTGAGTAATGAGCTCCCGAACATTTTAGTACTCGCTCATCACTATTCTTTAACACTTGGATTTACTGGCCAAAACACTCACAGCCTAATCCCAGAAATACTGGGATTTGATGGTCACTGAATTTGGTGCAACTCCGTTAAAATTTATATTTATTGGTCACAGTACTCACTGCTCACTACTGGTTTTGCACATGGCAATTTTTTTGGGGAAAAACTGCAACTGCAGACTGCCACTGTCAAAGCAAGAAGTGGATCCAACCGGAAAGGGAATAACAAGTCCTCCCTTTATATTTTCCATCCCACTTGAATCCACTTCTGGCTTTGGCAGAAAAACTGCAGTGGTGTTTTTTTTTTTTTTTTTTTATTTAAAAAAAAAAACTTCCAAATGTGAAACCAGCAATACTGTGGAAAAAGTATAATTTATGGACCACAGTGCTCACTGCCTAACTCCTGTAACATTTGGAATAATTGGCAACAGCAAACAACACTTTTCTCCTGCAACATTTGGGTTTATTGGATACTGAACTCACCGACTTAGAACTGCTCCGAAAAGTTAAATATGACATGGAAAGAATGAAGCTGCTGCACCTCACACCTATGGCTGACACCAATACCTCTCGGCTACACTCTTGGATTTATTGACCTCAGCACTCACTGCCTAATTTCAGCAACATCTGGAGTGATTGGCAACAGAATTCAATGCCTTCTTCCAGCAACATTTGAATTTTTTTTGCCCACAATACTCACTGCCTAACTACCGCAAAACTTAGATGTATTGGCCACAGTAGTTAGTGACTTAAGGTGCGTTTACACGTAATGATTATCGTGCGAATTTGCGCGATAACGGTCAAATTTGAACGATAATCGTACGTGTAAACGCAGCGAACGATCGAACGACGCACGATAAATCGTACATTTTGATCTTTCAACAGGTTATCAAATCGTCGTTCATCGTACGCAAAAAATTCGCACATCGTTCCGTGTGAACAGTCGTTCGCCGATTTAACCAATGTGTGAGATAGGCTTAAACGATCGCAAAACGATCGCAGAGCGAATTTACGTACGATATATCGTACTGTCTATACGCTGATGGTTATGAAAAAAAATTGTTAATCCGACATCGCTAATCGTACGATCGGGCCAATAATCGTTTCATGTAAACGCACCATTATTCTGGTATCCCATTGATTTAATAACCACAGCACTCACTGACTATTCATGGCATTACCTGGGTTTATTGGTCACAGCCTTGTTCTAACAACCAAAAACCAAAGAAAAACCCTAAAAAGTCAAAGTACACAAATCACATACCAAAACTATATTCAAAAATGTCAATCCTTTATTTATGTATAAATCCCAAACCTATCCCATAAAACTTACATATACACATGAGGCACTTAAAAACAGGGTGTAGGGGACCATACAAATATCCATCACATTACATTACATTACACACTCCTTAAGAAAGGTCTACGAAACGCGTTGGAGGGTGAGGTGCAGGGGCCGTATCATAAGGGGATATGGGATTCCATGTGTTTGGCAGTGGTCTGAGGTCTAAATAACTTTTTTGGTGGCAATATCAGCCATAGGATGTATACTTTTTCTATACTCAGTACCAGTTGGGTTTTATATGGTTTGCACATTGCACTTTAAAGTATAGGAATTAAGCCATTTGGAATCCCATTATTTATGTAATCCAATATATTTGTTCCCCTTTTTGTTGTGTAATGTAATGTGATGGATATTTGTATGGTCCCCTGCACCCTGTTTTTAAGTGTCTCATGTGTATATGTAAGTTTTATGGGATAGGTTTGGGATTTATACATAAATAAAGGATTGACATTTTTGAATATAGTTTTGGTATGTGATTTGTGTACTTTGACTTTTTAGGGTTTTTCTTTGGTTTTTGGTTGTATATGAAGTGAACCCTTATCAGTTAACTATTGGTCAGAGACCCTAATATAGGTTTTTGTGTTTTGTTTTGTTTTTGTTCTAACAACACTTGGATTTATTAGCCACAGTACTCACTGCCTAACTCCAGAAACACTTGAATTTATTGGCCACAGCATTCATCACCTAACTCCAGAAACACTTGGATCTGATGGCCACAACATTCACGGCTAAATTTTGCTAACACTTGGATTTATTGACCACTGCACTCACTTCCCAACTCGGTCAATACTTGGATTTATTTGCTACCACACTCACTGCCTAATTCCGGCAACATTTAGATTTGATGGCCACAGCATTCACGTCTTGCCCCTTTAAAGACAGAGAGAATTTTCATTAATGTTCTTTTGTTTTTTGCTCCTTGTGCTTAAAAGGCCATAGCACTTTTTTTTTCACCTAGAGACAAAATGAGCCCTTATTTTTTGCGCCACTAATTGTACTTTGCAATGACTGACTTAATTTTTGAATAAAATATGCTGCAAAATCAGAAAAAAAAAATTAGATGTGTGGTGAAATTTAAACACATTACAACACAGACCCACAGCCAGACAACATGGAGGGATCAATCCGCTGCAATTGCGTCACAGGGGGTAAATGCCCCCACTAGACCACCAGGTATCATGAAAAAGTGCCATTAATATGCAGCTGTCAGCTTTGACATCTGCATGTAAATGGCTAAGTGCCGCTGTCCCGGGCTGCAGATAGCGATTCTGAACCTCCTTAGCGACGCCAGGGTGAACATGTACACCCTGTGTCGTTAAGTGGTTAATTATGCTAACAATTGGATTTAATAAGTACAAAACTCACTGCTTAACCCCTGTAACACTTGGATTTATTGGGCACAGCACTCACTGCCTAACTGTGGCAAAACTTGGATTTTTTTTGGCCATAGCAGTTAGTGTGTAACTTCGGCAACACTTGGATTTATTAGAAACTGCCCTCACTGCCTAATCCCTCCAGCCCTTGGATTTGATGGCACTCACTGCCTAAGTCCTTAAATATTTGGATTTGATGGCTAAAACACTCACTGCCTAATTCTTCCGAAAATTGGATTTGAAGGCCAAAGCACTCCCTGCCTAATATTGGCATTACTTGTATTTATTGGCCACAACATTTACTGAGTAATTTCAACAACAGTTGGCTTTCTTGGCCACAATACTCACTGCCTAATTCTGGCAACACTTGAATTCATTGGACACATCACTCAATGCCTAATTCTGGCAACACTTGAATATACTCACCACATCACTCACTGCCGAACTCTGTCAACACTTGTATTTAATGGCTACAGCATTTGCTGCCTAATTTCAACAAAGTTGGATTTATTGGCCACAGAACTCACTGCCTTATTGCGGCAACAATTTGATTTATTGGTCATGCAAACCCAGCCTTACTTCTTCAACACTTGCATTTGATGGCCACAGCACACTGACTAATGCCCCAATAATTTTTTGGCCATAGCACTCACTGACAAACCTGCTTGGATTTATAGGCCTTAGCATTCATAGGCTAATTCCACCAACACTTGAATTTAATGGCTGCGACATTCACTGCCTAATTGTTTCAACAGTTGGATTTGATGGCCAAAGTGCTCACTGCTAATACTTTTATTTATTGTCCACAGCACTTTCCAATGCTTGGTTTTGATTGCCACAGCAATCATTGTCTAATTCTGTCAACACTTGTACTTATTGGCCACAGCACTAACTCCTAACTCTGGTAACACATGGGTTTATTGTCTACAGCACTCACTACTTAACACCTTCAACCCTTGGATTTATTGGCCATAGAGATCACTGCCTAATTCTAGCAAAATTTGGATTTATTGGCCACAACACTCACTACCTGACTACCACAAAACGTAGATGTATTGGTCACATTGGTTAGTGCCTTCTTCCAGTATCAGTATTGGATCCATTATTTATTTTACTGACAACATCTGGATTTAATGGACACAGCAAGCACAGTCTTCTCCTTGCAACACTTGGACTTGGACTTACTGCCTAATTTCGGCAACACTTTGATTTATTATAATATAGACAAACCAGAAAATTGGCCATCTAATACAACTATTTTCACTATGCAGGTGGTGGTTGGATGGGACACACTGTTTGATCAAATTGTGTGCTACAAACCTAATTTCTTTCAAAATTTTCTATAGCAAGTTTGGCAATTCTAAATATCTATTTTAACCACAGGTTTCATCATCTCCCGTGTGCTGACGAACTCTTCTGTTCCTTTTTCTGCCTTGAATCCATGGAAGCGTGTGCATACATAGTGTGACTAGTGGTACTTAATGTGCTGTCCATTAGGATATTGTAAGATTTTGGTAAAAACATGCAGCTCAATATTCCTCCCCCTGAGGCCAATATGGCGAATATCTCTACAGTGACCATGTGTTTCCCTGTACTGCTCAGATAGGCCGGGATGGCACAGATCCAGACACTGCAGAACACCAGCATGCTGAAGGTGATGTACTTGGCTTCATTGTAGATATCAGGTAATGTCCTCACCAGGAAAGCTAGAACAAAGCTCACCGCTGCCAGAAACCCCATATAACCCAACATGAGGTAAAAGGCCAAGACTGACCCTTCATTACACTGAATGATGATCTTCCCAGGATAATCCAGGTTATACTCCTGATATGGAGGAGACAGTGACAACCAGATAACTGCATTCAGGATCTGAATAGATGAACAGACCAACACTACAGAATAAGGAAGCTTAACCCCCACACACTTTCTCCAGGGGCTGTCAGGTCTGGTGGCCTTGAATGCTATGCAGACTATGATGGTCTTGGCCAGGACAGAAGACACGGCTACTGTGAAGAAGATCCCATAGAAGATTTGTCTCAGCATGCAGGTTATATCCACTGGGCGACCGATGAAGAGAAAAACACAGAGTAAGCTGAACATGAGAGAGATCAGGAGAATGAAGCTGAGGTTCTGGTTATTGGCTCTGACAATGGGAATGTTCCGGAATAAAGTGAATATTCCAATTATACATAAAGTTATAAGAGAGAGTAATATGGAGATGATGGAAAAGACTAAAGCAACAACATCAGTCTCGTAGGACAAAAACTCATAATGTCTCACAGCACAATTGTTCTTCCCCTCATTCGGCCATTTATGATCAGGGCATCTCTGGCAATTCTCACTGTCTAGAAATATAAAAAAAATTAGATCAGTGACTAGTGGCTTATTGACTATCTATCTGTCTATCTATCTATCCATCCATCCATCTATCTATCTATCTATCTATCTCTCTATCTTAGATATATAAATAGTTTTATCCATTATAATATTGATTAGGGATGAGCGAACTTTTGAAAAGTTCAGGCCAGTATTGTTGAGATAAGACAAGTCGAGAAACAGGAGGAGGCAGCAGTAGATTGCTCGCCTCTCAGGCCAGTATTATTGAGAAGAGCTAAGTTGAGCAGCAGGAGGAGGCAGCAGTTGATTAATTCCAGTCCAGTATTATTAAAGAGAGGCTACTTGAGGAGGAGGCAGCAGTTGATTGATTCCAGTCCAGTATTATTGAGGAGAGGCTACTTGAGGAGGAGGAGGAGGCAGCAGTTGATTGATTCCAGGCCAGTATTTTCGAGGAGAGGCTACTTGAGGAGGAGGAGGCAGAAGTTGATCGATTCCAGGCCAGTATTATTGAAGAGAGGCTACTTGAGGAGGAGGCAGCATTTGATCGACTCCAGGCCAGTATTATTGAGGAAAGGCTACTTGAGAAGGAGGAGGCAGCAGTTGATTGATTCCTTGCCAGTATAATTAAAAACAGACTACTTGAGCAGCAGGAGGAGGCAGAAGTTGATTTATTCCAGGCCACTATAATTAACCCCTTAAGGACGGGGCCAATTTTCATTTTTTTTTTTGTTGTTTTTTCCTCCTTGTGTTTAAAAGGCCATAGCACTTGCATTTTCCCACCTAGAAACCGAGGTGAGTCCTTATTTTTTGCGTCACTAATTGTACTTTGCAAAAACAGGCAGAATTTTTGCATAAAGTATACTGTGAAACCAGAAAAAAAATTCAAGTTGTGGTGAAATAAAAAAAAAAACAACTAAAAAACGTATTTCTCTTATTTGGGGGGAATGTGTTTTTACGCCATTCGCCGTGGGGTAAAACTGACTTGTTATGCATGTTCCTCAAGTCGATACGATTAAAACAATATATAACATGTATAACTTTTCTGATATCTGATGGCCTGTAAAAAATTCAAACCATTGTTAACAAATATACGTCCCTTAAAATTGCTCCATTCCCAGGCTTATAGCACTTTTTGATCGCTTTTTATTACATTTTTTCTGAATTTGATGCGACCAAAAATGCACAATTTTGCACTTTGGGATTTTTTGCGCTGACGCCGTTTACCTTGCGAGATCAGGAATGGGATTAATTTATAGTTCGGGCGATTACGCACGCGGCGATAGCAAACATGTTTATTGATTTATTTATTTACTTTTATTTAAAACCTGGGAAAAGGGGGGTGATTCAGACTTTTATTAGGGAAGGGGGCTTTTTACTATTAACAACACTTTTTTTTTACACATAAACTAAAAGCCCCCCTGGGGGACTTCTAGTATATACACTTTGATCTCTCATTGAGATCTTTGCTGTATAGATATATGAGATCGGCACTCGTTTGCTTTCGGCTGCTGCAGCCAGAAACAAACGAGTGCCGAGCCGGGGACGGCGCCATTTTGGAGCGGTCCCCGGCCGGCAGCAGTAACGGAGAAGTTGTCCCGGAGGAGCGATCTTCCCCACTAGACACCAGGAAACGGTTGCCTCCGGTAATCGGAGGGAGCTGTCAACTTTGACAGCTGCCTCCGATTAGCTAATTAGTGGGAACAGCAATCAGACTGTGCCCGCTAATAGCGGCGGTCCCGGGCTACACGCGGCATCCGGGACCGCGGCACTTCAAAGTGGGGTCGTAGCGCGGCCCCGCTTTGAAGTGCTCTTGAGGACATATGACGTACAGGTACGTCATATGTCCTTAAGAGGTTAAAAACAGACTACTTGAAAAGCAGGAGGAGGCAGCAGTTGATCGATTCCAGGCCAGTATTATCGAGGAGAGGCTACTTGAGGAGGAGGAGGAGGAGGCAGCAGTTGATTGATTCCAGGCCAGTATTATCGAGGAGAGGCTACTTGAGGAGGAGGAGGAGGCAGCAGTTGATCGATTCCAGGCTAGTATAATTAAAAACAGACTACTTGAGCAGCAGGAGGAGGCAGCAGTTGATTGAATCCAGGCCAGTATAATTAAAAACAGACTACTTGAAGAGCAGGAGGAGGCGGCAGTTGATTGACTCCAGACCAGTATAATTAAAAACAGACTACTTGAAGAGCAGGAGGAGGGGGCAGTAGACCGATTCAAGGCCAGTATTATCCAGGAGAGGCTATTTGAGGAGGAGGAGGAGGCAGCAATTGATTGAGTCCAGGCCAGTATTATCGAGGAGAGGCTACTTGAGGAGGAGGAGGCAGCAGTTGATCGATTCACGGCCAGTCTAATTAAAAACAGACTACTTGAGCAGCAGGAGGAGGCAGCAGTTGATTCATTCCAGGCCAGTATAATTAAATACAGACTACTTGAAGAGCAGGAGTAGGCGGCAGTTGATCGATTCCAGGTCAGTATTATCGAGGAGAGGCTACTTAAGGAGGAGGAGGCAGCAGTTGATCGATTCCAGGCCTGTAATATTGAGGAGAGGTTACTTTAGGAGAAGGAGGAGGCAGCAGTTGATTGATTCCATGTCAGTATTATTAAAAACAGACCAGTTGACGGTGGGGCATTAGTAGGAGTAGTATTCTTATGGACCCAGAAGGACCTAGAACAGACAACTGAAGTTTGAAGCTAAGGATATGCACGTTTGTAAAAATCATTTTTTAAACATGACAACATGTTGATGTAGAGTTCAGCACAGGACAGTCAACGTTAACACCCCCCCCTAACATTACACCTAGTCTAGCAGGATACGGATACAGTAAAATAGACAGAGAACCTCACCCACAGAATCCATGAGGTGAAGAAAGGACATTTAAAAAGGTACAGATTCAAGAAGGCTTTACCCCAGTTCCATTATCCAAAAATATGTGTCCTATTGTCATGAAATTGACACCTCATTGGCAGTTGCTTTACAAATTGACGCATCTACTCTGGTGTCAAGCCTTTTTTTTTTTTTTTCCTTAACACCAGTTTGATGTCCTAACCGAATGTAGCGCCCAATCCAATGGATGTATGCTTTTGTGTTTTTTAAGTGCTGTCACCAGCTGGCTTAAAGGATAAGTCCGGTCAATTTATTAGTTTCTGGGTCAAGTAAGGGTACAGAAAGTTTTTGATTGCCTGGCCTTATCTTTTAAAGTGAGTAGGGAAAAAACCCTGATGGGGTATGGGAGTGACCTCCAACCCTCGCTTTTGTCACTCCCAAAAAACCTCACCCTATGGGTACCTTCACATGTGGCTGCGGGTCTGCTGAGTGAAATCCACAGGGCATTTTTATAACGTTCACCAAATGGCATTCAGTACTAGGGTGCCGGCCGGACATACGCAGTTATGCACTGAACTGGGTGTTTTCGCCCAGCCCCATAGTACTGAAGGTGGCATAAAATGAGCCAACGATGCGCTGTGGATTTTAGACAGCAGGGAACCACAAAAAAGCCTCCCATTGTAAAGGCGCCCGTAAATAAGGCAAGTTAACCTGCCTTTCAGCAACTGTTTGTTGTTGTAACTAACTGTGGTGTTTTTTTATATCACAGTTGAAGGACAGCAGCCTCCGTGATATATACCCCATAGACAGCCTTATTCTACGAGTGACTGCATGAGAAGCGTGAAATAATTTGCACACAGAAGAACCCCATCGTGATTTGTGGTGCAAGATTTCACTACTCTCATGATATCCACAAAATACCTCAAGAACAGTTAGTACCCGCTCACAAAATGGTAAGTAGTGTTACTTGGCACGGGTGCCAGGGATAGAACCCCACGGCTATAGTTCACAAAAGGTGAAATCCACACTTTTTAAAGCATAGTCATGGGGATTATTTTAGGGTTGCTACTGTTCTTTGGGTATGGGTTGGACGTTGCACTGGTGTAAGTCATTAACCCCTTAACGACAAAGGGCGTATATTTACGCCCTATTTCCGGTAAGGGGCCTCAGAACGGGGCCGCACGGCAACCCCGCTCTGAACCGCCGAGGTCCCGGGTGCCGCGTGTAGCCCAGGACCGTGGCTATTAGCGGGCACGGTCCGATCGCCGTGCCTGCTAAGCAGGTAATGGGAGGCACCTGTCAAAGTTGACAGCTGCCTTCGATTACCGGAGGCAGCCGTTCCCTGGTGTCCAGTGGGGGAGATCGCGCCCCCGGGATGTTGTCCCGGAGGAGCGATCTCCTTGTCTGATGCCGGCCGGGGTCCGCTCCAAGATGGCGCCGACCCCGGCTCGCACTCGTTTGTATTCGGCTGCAGCAGCCGAAAGCAAACGAGTGCCGATCTCAGTGATCTTTGCTGTATAACTATACAGCAAAGATCTCAATGAGAGATCAAAGTGTATATACTTGAAGTCCCCCTAGGGGGCTTCTAGTATATGTGTAAAAAAAAATAAAAGTATTGTTATTAGTAAAAAGCCCCCTCCCCTAATAAAAGTCTGAATCACCCCCCTTTTTCCAGGTTATGAATAAAAGTAAATAAATAAATAAACATGTTTGCTATCACCGCGTGCGTAATCGCCCAAACTAATAATTAATCACATTCCTGATATCGCACGGTAAACGGCATAAGCGCAAAAAAATCCCAAAGTGCAAAATTTTTGGTCGCATCAAATCCAGAAAAATTGTAATAAAAAGCGATCAAAAAGTCGTATATGCGCAACCAAGGTACCGATAGAAATTAAACATCATAGCACAAAAAATGACACCTGAAACAGCCCCATAGACCAAAGGATAAAAGCGTTATAAGCATGGGAATGGAGCGATTTTAAGGAACGTATATTTGTTGACAATGGTTTGAATTTTTTACAGGCCATCAGATACAATATAAGTTATACATGTTATATATTGTTTTAATCGTAAGAACTTAAGGAACATGCATAACAAGTCAGTTTTACCCCAGGGCAAATGGCGTAAAAACACATTCCCCCCAAATAAAAGAAATGTTTTTTGTTTAGTTTTTTTTCAATTTCACCACACTTTGAATTTTTTTTTTCTCGTTTCGCAGTGTACTTTATGCAAAAATTCTGCCTGTACAATTAGTGATGCAAAAAGTAAGGGTTCATGTTTGTCTCTAGGTGGAAAAAAATGCTATGGTCTTTTAAGCACAAGGAGGAAAAAACGAAAACGCAAAAATCGAAATTGGCTCTGTCCTTAAGGGGTTAATCTGGTGTGGAGATGTTAAATGGCCAACACAAAATGGGCATCAAATTTGGAAATTGGGATCTGTTTTTTCATGTATCCAAATTAAGTAGGGAATTTTTAAGGTGATTAAAAAAAAAATGGGGTCTAATGGGTGAACATTACTTAATACGTTAAATTACAAATTTTTACGTTGGGCACATATTTAGGATATTAAGGTCAATTTCTTGGACACACGGATTGCCATGCAAGACGGGTGACTGATGACTTTCACATCAGGAAGGGGGGTGGTATAATCCGATATAATCCAGGCACGATTTATCTTTACAAAAGTGAGCATCTCCAAACTGTGGCAAGAGAGCCTCGTTCTTTGCGGTGTTACCCGCTGAACTAATTACCCTCTCTGACGCCACACTACTGGCTGGGCAGGACAGCAGAGCCAAGGCAAACTCTGCCAGTTAAGGCCAAATCTCCAGTTTTTCTGCCCAGTACTGCACGGGGTCGGTGACACTTTGGGGCGGGTAGAATCAAGGTAGGTAATCAAGGTGACCTGGTGTCTGAGCTCATGCTGTTCCACACCATGAGTCCGGTGCTGTGTCCTTTCTTCATCAGCTGGCTGCATGAAATCGCTCATGAGGGCCTGCAGGCTGTA